>NW_024103652.1:1205000-1282500 GCF_003945595.2 Pipra filicauda
AAAATGTCATTTGAGAAGCTCCACAAAGGTTTTAAAATGCTTTAGTTCAGAAGACTTAGCATAGAAATGGAACAGTATTAGCCCTTTGCCTAGATTCTCTAAAAGGATGTGATTTTCCTTATTATGGGGAATGAATTACTTTTTGCTGTAATCAATTTCCACAGATATGCTGCATCAAAAAGGACAGGATCTAATTTTAATATCCACTTCAATATTTCTGTTTAGCTTATGACTGCTGGCAAAATGTTATAGTATACATGACTGGGAGTCATGGGTTGATGGAAGTTGTTCTGTTACTAAATGCTATAAAACAAATAAACTAATTGCTTTTATTATGTAGCAATTTATTCAGAGTTATTTCTGCAGCAGATTTTTCTGTGTGGCTTTCACAATGACTAAACCAAGTGCACATATACATATGTATAATTATTTTGTGTTATTATTTTACATATACACTAAGCATATAAAATCAGTTGGATCAACGATCTCAACAAATGTTTTTCTGTCAAGAAAGGCTTAGGCCTAGATCTGCTATGCAGTCTATAACAGAAATTATTTGGTTTGATTTGATACAACAAACCTATTATGAAATCAGCCTTTTACTGAGGCTTTTTATTAAAAATATTTCTTGGTTTATGTAGCTTAAGTAATTTAACAATTACAAAATATAGTGCCCACAGAAGCACATTGATAGGTTTGATCTTTACCATGACTGAGAATGTCAAATATATTGGCTAAAAGAAATAAAACCCTGCAGATAATATAACTTTGGTTTCAGACATTCAAACTGGTAACTGTTTGTTAACCATGCACATAAGGAATGGAATCCATCTATGGTAGTCATTTTATAAGACCCCACATGCAAAAGTAAATCTATTAAGCCATTAAAAAAATATGATTTTCCCTATTTAAGAAGTATCAAACTAACCAAAACATTTCAAGAGAAACCAGTTATCTCTCCATCACAGACCTTCCGCCACAAAACACCTTCTGATGCATCTTAATCCATCTTGATGTCAACAGGCTTATTATTGTTCTTAACAATTAGCTAGGAAGACATGGAATTCTACTACATTTGAAAAAGCAAGTATTATTTTTCTTACAGGTTTTCCTATGATATTCATCTTCACCCTATGTTGGCCATAATTGAATGTCTGTTCCATGGTTTTCTTGAGGTATTATGACCTCTTTTAACAAAGATAAAACTAAAGGCACAGACCTGCAAGCAGTTTTGTGAATATCGTTACTGAGAAGGGTACTTTAAAGTCAATTAAATTCAACTATGAATGCTGTTTTCTTCAGTGACGTTTCTTCAATACCTTGCCCAAATTCAAAACCTAAAACCAATCTGAATTACATTTAGTCTAGCTCAGCATCTTAAGTTTTTATGATATATATATAAGAAAATATTTTTAAGTTTACACAGTGTTTATAGTCAACAAGTATATCGCTTTCAGAAATATTGATGGATCTGACCCCTACCATGCCAGAAAATGTCAAATATATTTGATGGAATATTAGAAGCCCACAGATAATATTAATTTCTTTTCAGAGATCTCAAACTAAACATCCTAAAATAGAATTGTGTTTGCGCCAGGAAATTACATTTCCAGAGAAAACACTTATCATAGCAATAGTCTGATGAAGATTACTGAAAAATGGGTGCTAGACTAATAATAAGTAAAACCATATTGAATTATTATTCTGTAGGTATTTATCAGCTTTGCAGTTTGGAAATATTAGAGGCTTCTTTGACATTAATTTCTTTTCTTCCAAGTAATATCTTGTTCGTGAACAATTTTGAAAATGTTTGAAAACTAAATGAGTACTATTTTTTTAAAAGGCATTCTTGAATTATGTCTTTTGGTGTTTTCTTCCAGCTATAGGACTTTGTGTGACCTTCACTGAATAAAATCAAATAATTTCTCTTTAATGGTCAAAACCTTTGCAACTTATAATGGTTTCTGCTTTGTCCCAAAATATTTTCTTTGGCCTTATATTTGCACTATTCTGAGCTCTGTTGTCCAAGAAGTAGAAATTCATATTGGTGCAAATGTGGTAAAATAGCAATCCAATTAACACTATACACATTTTAACACATATGCAATATGTAACAAAAATTTAGAAGTTGTTTGTAACTGTGAAAAACCTTCTTGGTACTCAGTACTTCCTAGTGTAAGCTTTTTGCAGGACAATTAACCTTAGCATATAGAGCAGCAGCTCTGAAAATAAATACAGTGGAAAACACAGAAGAAAGACATCATGGTTAATGCAAATTAATGTAATCATAGATTCAGAAAAAATAAACTACTCCAGTGCCACAGTTTATTTAGTTTTGTTACTTGACAGTCTTAACCTTTCTTTCTGTTCTGGTGATTCATATTTATCGTCTCCTTTGTTGTGAAATGATTTTGCCAAAATATATTTATATTATTCCATCTTTTTTCCATTTTTGATTGATTCCTGAAGAAAAAAGCCTCAAACAAAATCAAAAATGTATCTATTTCACAATTATGCTTGCTTAATGCACTATGATTTTTTTTATTGTGACTGAAGTCTTTTACCAAGGATCTGTGTGCTACAGACAGATTTTTTTAACCAGAGCAAATTCAAGTGCAGCTTTAGCCTTTCGTACTCAGTCTCCATCGACCTGTCAGAGACATCACGGTGATTGACTGCCCTGGCAGATGTGCCGCTATAACAGGTAACTTGATCATCCAGACCCATCTGTCTCTCAGTCCTCTTCAATTCACACTTTCAAAATTATTAGAGATTAGGGAGGGGTCGGATTCTTTGTTGTGATTTTTTTTTTAATGTAGGATATCTGTATTTCACAAAAGGTTACCCTTGGTAAATGAATGGTGATGTACAGTACTTGAGCCATATCCTACTAAGAGGAGCTTCCTAACGTTGTTCAGTGTCAGTGTTTCAGATCTGGGTTAACAATATCCAGAGAATTTAAAAACTTGCTTGTAAGATATCTAAAATTAAGGATAGTTTTTTAGAACCACTGTGGTAATAATAGAATGATGTTTCAAAGATATCAGTTGCAATGTGAGACAGATGGGCTGTTTAACTGCGCTTAGTGAGAGGAGAGGACCTGATTCAGTGGGAGTATTTTCACGTCTTCTCTTCAGTGCCCACAGCCTGGCAAATGTTGTGACATCATTAAGCTGAACTGCTGATTTTAGATGGGTCTGGAACAAGAACGGGCAGGGGTAACTCAAGCTTCCTGCTGAAATCTAGTTAACTAATTTACTCGTGTCACTATTTCTGATAATTACTTTTCACCAAAATATTTTGCTGTGCTTGTGTGTAGAGGATTTCATTCCACAAGTCAACACCCTAAGTGTTGTAGCCTCACAGGATCTATCAACAGCTTCTATTAAGAGAGAATATAATCTTGGTGAGAGCAGTGGCTAACACTTCTCTTTTCTATTTCTCAGTAAAGTCTACTGCATACTCACTATCAAGGGATGTACATTGGCACAGATGACATAGTTCACAATATAAGGGGAAGTAACATACTGAAGCAAGCAAAACAAGGTAAAATGAATGACAACTGACAAAAAAGCAAGTGAACTCAGAATATTTTTTTTCAAATGAGAGGAATAAAAATATGTTAAGTGTGTACATAAGCAGTGACACATGCAGAATAAAAAGAGATAAATAATGGGGGGAGGGGTAGAGGACTAAGGAATATGTTGAAGCAGAAAAGACCTCTCAGGTGAATATCGGCAAGGCTTTTGGAGCATACTAGAAACTGAGGTGACTTGGGGAGCCACTGCTAAATTAAAGCTTCATACCTTCCTGAAAATTATACTCAGCATTCTGGACCTACAATTTTAGCAGGATCCAAGCCACTCAGGCAGTGCCCGTCAGCCATTTCATTAATAAATTTCAAGGAGTAAATGAGACCAGTATGCTTTTTATGAAGGAATCTGTAATTATAACCTTATTGTTTTGATTTTTGAAATAGGAAAAAAATCAGAAAATTATTCAGTTTTAATATGTTACATGATATGTGTGATGGTTTCCTGGTGCACAGTGCTTTATTACAAAGCCAGCAAACCATGTAGTAGGACAGTCATCACCTTGTCATGATTCATGGAACAGAGCACTGGAGCAATACAATGCACAGCTGAATACAGACAGCTGAGCATTGACACAGGCAAAGAAAGGTGTAAAGGACTCATAGGAGATTACTCTGTGGATTAACCAGGTTTCTTTTCAAATGCACACCTGTGCAAGAATGGCACAACCTGTTCTAAATGGAATAATGACTCTGGCACGGGAAGCAAAAATGTCACTTCTTGGGGTTTTCAGGCTGGAGATGGGGTGAGGACTTGAAGCAATGGGTTTTGAGTAGACAAAATTGCTATGGACGCTTTGTGATAGAGTTACCTGGCCACGTCTCTATACAGTTGCAAGGCAAGGCAGACTTCTTCCAAAAAAGCTGCTGCTTCATTTAACGTACATCTTGGGATTTGCTGGGTAAGTAATATTGGTACCGCATTGATCTGTTACAGGAATGTTCTGTGTCAGCCTTGCACACTACTTTATCTAGATTTTAGATAGCTTATTAAATGGGTTCCTTGTGCAATGATCTTTAAATAATAGGCATGAAGATTCTAAAAAGGAAACCTATCCCAATTTAATGACTTTTATCAAGTGAAATGTACTTTTTTTCTGAGCAGTTTTTTTTTTTCTCAGTTGGGAAGAAAGTTGTTTAGAGACTAAATATTGGACTTCATGGAAACCAGCAGTCTTGAAATATTAGGTGACAAGTCACATCCAAATAAAATAATTTATAACCAGATATTGACTCAGAAAGCTCAGAGCTTGACCTGATTTTATATGATCCCCTTCTAACTTAACAGTAAGCATGTTAAAATATGCATACACAGTATGGAAAATATATGTTGGTATGTAGTCTTTGTACCGTGCTTAGAAATTTATGAGATACACATACAGGTAAAATGTCCTATAATAATAATATGCCCATGATTGTTTAAAGAAGAATTAAGTCTGTAAAAACATTTCATGGTAACAAAATCTAATCAAATGATAATGAACTGTGCTGAACTGTACTTCACACTACTATAAAAAGTAGCTGTCCCAGTGTATCTTTCACTGCTAGGTGCCAGTCTTTCAAAATGAATGATCTGAATTTATCCATTTGGCCCAGTGAGGAGCAGAGTTACAGAGCTGTCTTTCAAGATTCAATCTGTAAAATATATTGCTAGAAATGCTGTGTTCTGTATATGATAAGCCACAAGATAATAGGCCTGGAAAAAAAATTAGGGTGGCCTTGAATAAGACAAGAGTGGAACTACATCCATTCAGATAATAAAATTAAAGATGTGATTTGTGGTAAAATAATCTCAAGGTTTCCTCACGCAGCTCTTTGATAAATCTGATTTTGATATAACGGAGAAAATTCATTCTTTAGCACTATGATTTCAGTCTTCTGTCTTAATCTAACGTAACCAATAACACTGATTCTATGTTCTTTTTGGGCAGATACCAAAAGATATCTGAAAGGTACCTGAGAATCGACCATGCAAAACTAAAACTTAATTTTAGACCAACAGGTTTCACTACTGTAAGGCCCTCAAATATTGATTGAAAGAAAGTTGTCTAAGCACATTGAAAGCTTCAGTCTGCTTCACTTTAAATGTTTGTAGAACAAATTAAGCTTTCTCTTAGTTCCATCTTTGCACACACCAAAATATGCGTCATCTACGTAAACTGAAAATAAAATAATTTTTTACTGTATTGTAACTATTTTGTGTCTTTTTCTGCCTATGTTTTTCCTTTGCAATTCTAACAATTCCTAGAGTTAATATAAATACACATAAGCTGAAGTTGTTTCTATGGTAGTTTAGATTTAACATTAAATACATAAGGAGGACTTGAATCAAGGAACTAGAACTCACGTGTTAACAGTCCAACAGTTTGCTTAGTTCTGTTTTCTTATGGTTTTCTCTTCTCAAAGCTTCAGTGAAAAGAATAGAAAGTGAGACTCCTACACTTAAACCATTCTGTAGGGCATCTCCTTGAGAAAAAGGAAATGTAGGGTTAGTCACCCATATGCAACGGAGAAGGAATCTCTTGCTTGTATTTCACAGGAAAGGCAATTATTTAAAAGAGAAACACCATTTTAAGTTGTCTTTTAGAAGACTGTAGCAGGTGCACTGCACTTTGTGAGGATTAGAGTTTTTGGGGTATATAACAAGACTTGGAGGATTAGCTGTTGAATAACTTTCAGGCACTTGGGTGAAGGATTTCCTGATTTATGGTACCCGCTTTCATTTGGTGTAAGTCATTGACTATCCCCTCCAAAATATGAATTGTACCTTGGCAGGTATTATTACAAATAACTAATTTCACCTGCAGGCAGTAGCAAATGAAGGTCCTATCTTCACATAAGAACTTGCTTATTTTGTATCTGGCCCTAGCTTCACTACAGGACGTACCCTCTACGTTGTATTAGATTTCTATACCTAACAATGGCGTACACCATAGTTCGTGAGATAAGAAGAAAGACACTTAAAGTAGTAATTGAGTAACTGAAAAGGTGAAGGTAGTCTTTGAGCATTGCCTCTCTCTGGCACCACAAATCTTAGACTGGGCTAGCTTTGTGTCAGCATCTTTCCCTTGAGTTCTCAGAGTTAAACCATTTCCCAGAGTTACATTCTGAAGTCCTGCATTTAACAAAAGGAGGAAAGTGGGCAGATTTTTCATTCAAAAAAGATCAAGGTGCTATTCATATGTGTAGTCTTTTAGAATTTAGGCCACTCCCTCATGTAGGACACATGCATTCAGGTTTGTGTTTGACTGAAATAACTCATCAGAATATATTGGTTTGTTTTTTTCTTGTGGGCCATTATGGGCATTTTGCATCCCTACACATGTGTTTTTGGGGTACATTTTCATTTTCTGTAAAACTTTTCCATTAAAGGCATAATAGTTCTTGATTTGGAGAGCAAAACAAAAATGCGAATAAACATAGACATCATTCTGTTACATAAAGGGGAGGCCACTTGTCTGTGAGAAATAAATTTAGATTGCCTTTATCATTTGGCATTTTTAAAACTTTTGTTTTGTTTTGTTTTTTCTTTTTGGCATGCACTCAAAATTACAAGCTTTAGAGAGTTTGGCTACCAAAAGCTTTGACACATTTCAGGTGCCCATAGGCTGCTCTAAAATGGGAAATTTTGAAAAACTGAAGTTTGTAAACTAGTAGTTAGACTCCTCTTACGTGAACTTACATTCTATCATAGAAATAACTCTAGATTATAGTGACAGTCCTATAGGTCTGTTGGCAGGTAAGTCCTTCAGTGAAACTATACCGTGGAAGATTTTTATGTTTGGAATTTCAGTCGTGTTCGAAAAAGGATCTTTGTTAAAAAAAAAAAACAAACAACAAAAAAACCCCAAACAACAATAAGACAAATCAACAACAAAACCAGCTTTCTAGTTATCAAGTTATGCTTAATATATTTTCAGAAAGACCTTTTCTGAAGGATGTTTGGCTCTTCCAAACTGTGTTTTCTTCTGTTTTCTGAAAGATAGCTATAGGTCTATGCATATTTTATGTCTGCCCTTTTACTGCTATTTCTAGCTAATTATACCAATACAAGAAGCCTAAAGCAAATATGATTTTAGCAGTTTATAATATGAAAAATATCTTGCCCTTAGTGTATACTAACAAGATTCGTTCATGCAATTATTATTAGCAAGGACTCCACCTACTGGTTCAAATTATGCCAGGCAAGTAATCACAAATCTAGTTCATGTTCTAATAAGAGTTTTGATGCCTAAAGGTCCAATCATTCTGGTCCTAAATAATTTAAGTATTTATAAATCTTTTGTGGAAACAACACCTTTACACTGCTCTTCACGTTCATTAGCAGAATTCACCTATTTTGCTTTCACATTTGACTACCCTAACTAATATTTCCCAGCCTTAGCTATGAAAATCAATTGAATATGTGCCAATAAAAAGTAAAAGGTCCAAAAATCATGAGATGTTTTTCTTTTGGTATTCCCTACATATATGATCTCTGTAAATGATTTTATAGAGGATTTTAAAAACCCGTTAATAAAAATGCAGCCCGGTATAGCAAAAGTAAGCACTGAAAAACATGTAAAAGCTGATTAAGCTCCTAATTCTTCAACTTTACAACCTTGAAAAGGCAGTAGAAGAGAAAATACTGCGATAAAGTGGTGAGGGTTTTTAGCAGATAAAATAAGCCATTTATAGCTAAGAAGATTTTGTAAACTAGGCTTCCTTTTTAAAGATATATACACACGCACATACATGTGTCAGCAAGCCATCTATTTATTTTTCAGTACAACTTGTTATGCAATTATTTGCGTATAATCTACATAATGGCTGGATATTATTTCTTTCACACACACATTTCCCACTGAAATCTATGGGGCATTTACGTATTAAAGGAATGCACAATTGCTTCTATTCACGTATAGTTTAATATAGCAAATGATACAGACTCATAGATGAAAGTCAGATTAGGTATGAATGCAGAAGTGAGTGCTGCACAAAATAGCACTGCTTTAAGAAATTTTGTTGCAAGAAAGTATGTTATTTTTCAGGACATGATTATACTTTGGTGTATATGTTTCTTAAATGGTCATTTGAATTTTGTTATAACATTCCCATCAAGTACACTATCAATAATGATATGTCTTAAGCGTGTTCATTTCATTGATACTATGAGCTTTCAGCAACACTATGCAGTGTTAACTGAAACAAACACTGATACAATACAGTACAATGTGACAGGAAAGTCATTCACTAAGGTCCAAAGATTGTCTCTCCTGTCCATTCCAGCAGCTGCTTTTCAGTACTGTGCAGATCCCTGGCATAATAGTACACATACCAATATGGAAAAAATGCAGTTGTAAATGGAGTCAGTCTTTACAGAAAAGAATTTTAACCCAAGGAAAAAAAAAAGTAGCCCACTAAATAAACACAAAACAAAGAATGTGGAAACACAGCACAAATCTACCCAACAAAATTTACCTGACCCTTTAAAGCTCACCAAAACATGACAGAAGGTCCTCTTGATAGTCTGTATCATATATATGTTCTGAGACTGTGGTGCCCATATGTTCAATAAAACTGTTGAATCTCAAAGTTATAATAATTTGCAACGAGGTGCCAGAACCAATTATTAAATATCATATGATCCAGCAGAGATGAAATAAAAATATTCAGGGTCGATTTTACTGGCTCTGACTGTTGTGAAGATTATAAAATACTTAGAATTGCAGTTTAACTTAAGGGGAGTCTTAAACACTTCCTTATGCTTAAATTTTGCTCACAGCAGAATATCAGAAGCCAAATGCAGATGGTACAATTTTCTAGGTACAAAGAGAAGACTGCCCTTATCGTTATTGATTTGAATATTAACTTAGTGGGAAAAAAAGATATGCTATTATGATATCTTTTAATAGTGTAAACCTTTGTCCAAAAGAGCAAGTGACAGCCAAAAGTACAATTCAAGTGAGAAAAAAGGTACAGTGTGATTAGATCAGTGAATGATACCATCTCAGCCAAATAGCTGCCTATAGTGTGGAAAAAGAAGACATTTAGGACTAAGTGTAAACAGTCATTATTTATTTACCATGACATCTCTTAAACATGAACGAGTGAATGTTTTAAATACTAGTTTCCATCTTTTAGCCAAGGTCAGCTGTTTCACACTGGTCTGTGCCTTTCCTTAAGCTGTAAAACCTAGAGGTTGACCTGAGATGTTTATATTATTTTTAATTGTTATTAAATACGAGGGAGGAGCTTAGCTGAAATGATTATTTATGACATTGTCCATAAACCTCCACAAATATGCTTTCAAATTAACTACAAAGCATCTTCCTGCTTTTTGTATTATTGTATTATACAAAAAAAAGTTTTAACTCTGCCAGTGAATGCAAACCTGATCTTAATGTATTACGGCTGCAAGCATCAAAATGTTGCTGTTGCAGGAAAAAAGTATTTCTGCCCTCGGTTATTGGAGCATTGCAAGAATAGGACCATGTTTGTCTATGTATGTTTACAGCACCTGTCAGCCGATACACAAGAAACAAGAAGAGTAATGTAAACTGATCCTTGCCTTTTCCTGAATATTTAATGTGGTCTGCTGGAAAGAAGAGCACAAACATTCTACTTTTTCAAAGCCTGTCTTACTTGCCCTCTTCTAATTTTCTCTGGGGAGGGATGGGTTTCAAACTTGGTCACTTCTAGTGCCCATTTGCTTCTGGATCTTTACTTTTCAGTCTTGGTTTTCTTCCTGTCTCCTGAAACTAAATTTACTTCATTTTAGCCACCTCACAGCAGACTTGTGTGTATATATTTTCAGGGAAATTTGATTGTCTCTATAGATTTTTAAATCAGCTTTCAGATCAAGTTCAGAAATTTGTAAACTGTTGTGTTGCGTCAGGCAATAGTGGAACCTCAGATGCACATCACCAAGTACTATAAAGTCATCTTTAAATGAGACAACTAGGGCATAAATGGATTAAAGTGGGCAATAATGGGAAAACAAGTGCCCATTCCAAGTGCAATTTTAAGAAATTTAAGCCTCAGGAAGTTGCATTATATTTTTTATTAAATTGAGGGTATATTCACATTTAATGTGACTTGAAATTTGAACCAGTATTTTCTGTCTTTGGTTACCTCACTTTAGGATTCCTTAATGGGCTGAAAATTTAATGCATAATATCATATGACTGCTTTAAGTTTTCAAGTTAGTTTCTCAAAAGTTGTAATTTAATTTAAATTGACAACTCTACAATAAACCACTGTTCACTCATAGCAAACAGTATCTGACCTAAAATGCGTGTAACAAGAGCCTAAGATTCTAACAAAATCCCACTTTGTCATTTTAACCTTGTTTACAACAGAAAACATCTAATTTTGAGCAGAACTACCAGTTAGCAGTATGTAAAACATTAGCTTTCAACAAGATTTAAATCTTATTTATATTCTGTCTACTGTTTTTCCAATAATCAAGAGAGAATGGAAATACGATCAAGCATCCCATTGATGTACAAAGAATAAATTTATGCATAACCGAAAGGAGTCCTGTTTAAAAGGATATCTGAAATGTTACTTGTTAAAACACGAAAATACCGAACTTGATCAGCACCAGACAAAATGAACTGTGCAAGGGAAAATCACTTTAAAAACTACATTTAGTGCACTATTTAAATTGTGAAACATCACAATTTCTAAGAGGCTAAAGATTTGGTTAATCAAAGGAAATGAAAGAGGTGTGACCTTTCAGTCTCCTGAGTCATAGGTTATTTGCCAGTCTTGAGACCAATGTCTCCATGAATGTCAGATGCATTCTCTGATGCAGGATTGATTCAGAAGCTGTACTGAATCTGGTCAGCTACCTATGGAGAAGTCACTGCAGTTAGTTCCAAATGGAAACAATAAAAATAAGTATTTCCTCTGAGTGCTGGTTGGTTTAACAGCTCCATGGTTCCACCTTCCTGAAGCTTGGGATATTGTCCGGGAAACTTCATAATCACATTTTATGTAAAGATGCTCCTACTAGTTTTAAGAGGACAAGAGGCAATTGATATAACACTTTGCCCACTGTTCTTCTAGTGTATTCTTAAGGGAAGTGACCTGTTATCTCCTTTATGCAGCACTGGTCTGACGTAACCTCTATATTGCTGAAAAACACCGTAATGAAAAAAAAAATAATTCTAGCACAATACCACCAAGTTTTAGATTCTAGAGATTAATACACAGTCTCCATAAACTGTAAAGACTGCCATTTACAAGAAGGATTGGCTTCTTTAGATGTCAGAAGTACTATTTCTCGCAGGACTAATATGAGCTTGTTTTTGCAAAAACATTAGTTTTGTGGTTTAATTTGGTCCAAAAATTTGGTGAGAATTTGAAGAGTTATTGGGTTAAGAACTGTAAAGCATGATTATAGAATTAAAACCATGAAAAGTGTAGCATAACTCATTATATTCAATTTTGTCTTGGGTTCTATGACATACTAATGTGTTTTCCCCTGTCAGTTTGGTATTTTTCAGTTCTTCCTCTATTAATGGAAAAGGTTACAAATTCATGATGTGCCAAGGAGGATACCATAAATTAGTTTTATGTGCATTCCTGTGTCCATACGTATATTCAGATAGACACACACAAATATATGTATAATTTAATTTCTCAATACTTTGGAGTTATTTTAAATGTCCATAAAATACCTGTTGGCATGTTGTTTCTGTTAATAGCAAAAAATATAATATGTCATATCCAAAATAGGTTAAGAAAAAGGTAAAGGTAAAAAAGGTTTGCAAATCTTTTACATACATTGATGAGGAATAATTTCCAATAGTTACCCTATGTACTTACTAACGTACAGGACTTTTTTCTGGTAATTGTATTTTTATTCATCTTCTTAGTGAATATTTATAACTTATGGTTCATTACATTGTTAAAACATGTTGCAAATCCCAGTATGTGAGTGACTTTTAGTTGTAATAACATAGAAAACATTATTCACACATGTCAGTGGCAAAAATGAGTGAGTCACTGTAGTGTGGAAAGGGAAGCTAAAGAGTGATGCACTGTTATGTAAGTTCAGGTTATTTGGATTTAGTGGCTGATTTTGTTTGTTACCTCCCCATACAGTCAACAAAGTGTCAGAAAGCAGCTCAGGGCACCTAGCAACCTCTGTCTTTTAGCTCTGTAGGAGTTCTTTCATGAAGACGACTTAATGTGATGCCCTCTAACTAAAAGAGCCTGAAGGAGGTTGAGGTGCTACAGTTTCAGAAAATATGCACTTGATGCTTGGTTTTGGTAGATACAGAGAATCAAAAAACTTGAATTAGGACTGATAAAAAAATCCATGAGGTTGTCTTTCTTATTTAAGAGGATGTTTTTAGTTTCTGAAATACTCCAAGCCATACATTGTCTACCTTTGTTCTGGCTTAGATTTCAGTGAGGAGTGACTCTAATGAAATGTGTTGACACTAAGAAATAATTAGAATAGGACTGACTCCATACCCAGTGGAATCAATGCAAGGGCCAACTGACTCCTGTGGGTATTGGTTCATCCCTACATTGTGTTTTCACTCTAAGGTTTATTCTTCTACATCCCCCTATTTTTTTGTTGCTAGCAATCAACAATAATAAAATAGTAATAGAGAGCAAGTTTTGAATAACAAGTAAATGTGAATATAATATGCTAGAACTAAATAAATACTAACAGCATTAATTTCTTAAGATTAAAAATTAATTTGTGAGAAGCATAATGAAGGAACATTAAGGGTAAAGTGTCTTCGAGGGAATGTATTATGATTAAGATTTCTAGTCAATAGAAAAGAAATCCTATATGCTGCAGGTGACAGTTGCATTTCCTGTTGCTTGTTTGAGCCATACATGTCAGTCAGACTTGGCCTAAACTTTGTATATAATTGCTTTGCTCAGCGTTGGATCTATCATCTACAAGAAAGCACACTCTTTTTCCTTTCTGCTTGAAATCCTGTTTTCTGGAGTTCCTTCCTTACTCTAAATGCTAAGGTTGAGTCAAAATTTTACAGGGATATGTCTGTCATCCCTCTGCCCTTACTCCAGGCACTTAATTGTAACTGCAAATGTGGAGAAAACAGCAAGAGAAGATATTACTATGAAATCACAAAGGTCTCCTTTTTGGACTGTCAGTGCCCTTATTAGTATTCCACTGAGGTTATGATTCAGTCAAGAATTAGGACAAATATTCAAAAAGCTGCAGTTTCCCAAGCTTTTTTTATAGTTCATGGAAGACAGGGGCAATTTGAAATCTAAACTTCAGCCTTGTTCTGACTCACTTGTTGAAGAACCTACAGAAATACACCTCCAAGAAACGTTAGCTTTTGTAATTAGTCTTATTTCTCCAAACACTGACTATTGGGGTTATTGCTTTAGTGTTAGTTAGAAGAAAAAGTAGGTAATTCAGAAAGAGGTAGTGAACTCTGAATGGACAATCTATGCCATTATTAGAATCCTCACTGGTTTTCTGTGGAACTGTAACAATACAATAAAATCTTTTAAATTTACATCCTCGTTCAAATTTTTTGGTTTAGAACCAGAGATTTGTCTTCTGTTGAATTCTTTCCTTCATAGCTTCCACCACATTTTATATTTATCGACCACAGAGAAATTCTTGAAGATATGAAATAAATTCCACATCATGGTTTGAGGACTTTTCTCTCTAGCAATCTGTTTCTTAACATAACGCAAGCACAGACAAATGGAGCCAAAGCCAGTCTGGTGTCCAGAATTAAATAGAAACAAAGACAGCATTCTGTCTTGGTTTCCAGCTATGGTCTCACAGGTGTAAAAGTGATCTGTCAAAATTGCCCTATGAATACTTGAAAAATGAAAGGGCTCACAAGAGATGTTGAATCCTTCTTGACCTTAGGCTACAGTCTTATCAGCCCTCTCTCCATAGGCAATTCAAAGTACAAGTAACTCCCAGACCTTTGAAACCTACCTCACAGGTTTCAGAATACTAATATTTAGTTGTACTCTTCTGAAAGAAAAGTTGTAGTTACAGACCATGGAAAAAATTATGTGCAGGTGGGCTGCCATAATTCAAGAATTTGACTTCATTTAGCACAGGAAGCTGAGGGTGTGAAAACATTAATGCTGACACACTATCCAGATGGCTAGTTTACCATGTGCAAGAAGACAGTACGGCAGTGATTATGATGGAGCCAAAAATTACACGTGGAGATTGAACAAACTTCAAAAAGTCAGTCTCTTAAATGTGCCATTATACAAATTAATCTAAACTGATATGTTCATCTATTGCTCTACTAAAATATTACTGGTACAATATTACAGGCAAGCTGTTCTGAAAACCAAGATATTATCTTAATGCTATTTTTATGATGCCTGAGATGCTCCATCACAACCTTTTTTGTACATCCATTCTTCATAGTCAGTCTATGCCCTTGAAATATATAGATGCATATTACAAAGAACATAGCAGGTTAAGGGAATATTAGCACTTTTAAACAGGTTTTCTAAAGGACAGGAAGTGTGTTACTTTTTGGGTGAGAGAAGGAATGTACAAAGAACTTATAGATTCCTACATTCATCTGCTCAAAGCTAATAAGAACTGGAAGCTCCAGTACTGAGCAAAATTATCTTCCCCTTGCTTAGGGATTATTTCCTTACTCAAAAGACTAATTTAATTCAGTTCTTTCAAAAACTTCAAGTTTTTTAGTTAATTCTGGCTCTACTCAATAACCATTGGATTGTTACCTTCGAAAATACTTACCAGAATTGTTCTTACAAAATTCTGAAACTGGAGAAATTAGGATTTCTAGAAATCACTTCCTAGGATTAATGCCGGGAACGTGATTGTTTTGTTTTTGTTTATGTAAATTAAGTTTTCAAACAAGGTTTCATTTCCTTTGACAGGCTACTGTGTTTCAACAGCAGTAGAAAAGGGTGAATCCCCACAACTGACTTAACTGAAAACAGTAGACTGAGTGATCTACTATTTAGGGAGTCCAAACTTTTGTCTTTATTATACGGTCTTGAAAAATTAGGTTTTTCTCCTTTCTTCTCTCATTGTTTTTTTATTCATACAAACTTGCATATACATGCTCTGATTCAAAGATTTCCTTTTGTTGTGTGCTTTTATAGCGCTCAACCCAATGGGGCATCAATTCCAATTTAGGCTCCAGAAAAAATCAGAGTAGACAACAAAATATTTTTTCCCCCTTACATATATGTTTGAAAAGCAAGGAAGACTTTGTTATCATTGTAAATGAAACAGATATTCTATCAGGATATAACATAGCTTTGTCTGACATAGCTCAAAACATCTGAGTTTGGAGTCAAAATTTAGTTGTGAATAACAATTGCATCAGTCAGTAGTTTAACTGAAAGATGCTGAGAGCAGGCTTTGTGGAACAGGTTTCATTTTATGAGAGGAGAAGACAGAAATGCAATAGTACTGAACATGTGTTGGATAGTTTTCCTAAATAAAAAGCCAAATTTATTAGAGAGGTCTATGGTGGTCCTGCAGATTTTAAGAATTTACATAATGTTTGTCTGCCCAAAGCAAGGTGATTCACTTAAATAATCTTAAACCAGAAACTCATGCAGCAACTAAAGCATTGAAAATCCTGTGGACAGGTCAATTTCCATAGGCTGCTTCATTGCAAGTAGGTGTGTGCAATCTTTCTTTTAACCTTTGAATGGTGCAATTGTGTATCCAGTGGTGGTGTGATTTGGTATTCTGTTTTCCTTTCAGAGAATACTATTCCATTTCTGTTTTAAAGAAAAAAACAAAACCGAAGACATGTTTTCTCAACATCCTTCTACTAACATTTTTATTTATTTTGCTAGTGAGTTAGTTTCTTTTGTTTTGTAACAGCAGCAAGAGCAATGTCAACCATTTTTGAAGACTGAAATGAGACAATCAGAATTTAGATTAAAACTAATTTCTCATGGTCTGCTGACACTGCTTAACATGGTGTCCAACAGTGTTTTCTTTTTTCCATGTATTTGTTCATTGGTTTCTATACCTGGGTTGTTACACACTTGATTGTTAGCATATAAGCTTCCTGGGGTAGGGACCACCATTTTTTTCTATTAGTGTGGAACAAAGTGTAATATGAGTCTAGTACATGACATTCAGAACAGCACTTGGTAAATGAATTGAAATTACAAGAAACTGATGTTTTTTCAATATCCTTGTTCTTAGAAATGGCTAAAATGGTTGTACTTCAATTTTTTGGTCAGAATTATTGGCCTAAATTAGACATTCAGCATGAAAAATTGGCACCTGAATCTGCTAATCTGGCAAAGTTACATTTATCTGAAAGCAACCACACAAGGAAAAATGTTGAGCAACTCTGAAAATAGGTCTTCCTCATCAATAATGGGACAATGCAAACATGTACGCCAACTGTTTAGTAGTAAATAACTTCTAGATAAATTTTCTAAAGAAACATTACAATTGAAAAAAAAGTTGCTGTGTCTTCCTGAGATCAGTTTCTCAGTTCTGATACAGGCATTTGCATGCACTTAATAAATGGTTTTTCGGAAGTTTCCTCAATAATTTTTCAAGGTGATTCTATGGTGCAATGAATCTTATTCACTGTTTTCTATACAAACGCCAGTAGATCTTGGCACACAAATTTTGTCATTAAATTCTAGTAGAAACACTGTTAGAAAAAATTTCTATGGTCTGTGAAAGTCAGATCACATGGACCTAACCTGATTGAGACCCCTTAAGTGTCTGGGTTACCTTAATAGGACCCAAAGAAGGCTGGCTTATGACCGCAAACAGGAGAGGGAGCTCCAGAGATGCAAGAGCTATTCATGATGTTTTATTTTGTAATATAGGCATATCAGAGATGTTTAATTTACACAAAGAAAATGCCACTAGAGGCTTTGAGTTAAATATCAGACACATAACAGACGTCTTGCCTTGGAGACTTAGATGATTTTGTTTTGCTTTCATGTGCTTTTTGAAATCTTCCCATAAACCGCTCTTGCCATTCAGAGCTTGATCGTTACCAGAGTCTAAAAAGCTCCTCATTGCATTGCTGCATGTATTAAATGACTGCAGTTGTCATTAGAGGCATAGTATTAAACATGTACCACACCAAAGTCCATGATGTTTTTCTGTAATGGACAAATAAAACAGTTACATTGTTCTAAATACTGCATATCATAAACTGCTTTATACTGTCTTTGTGTCCAGACAGTGTTTCTTGCAGATCCTTGAACCTAAATGGTTTTTGTGTAATTGTGATTGCTGGGTTTATTTCATATTCAGAGTTGAAGTGTGTTTGCACGTTCATGAAGCTGCTGTATAAAACTGGAAGAAAATTAGATGAGTTACTACTTCTTTTCCACTGGAGTAATCAAAGGGAAGTTGTATAATGGAAAAAAATGAACTTCTCTCATTCTTTCATTTGATCCATTAAGACATCTGTCTTCTTTTTGGTTTGGTGAAAGCTCTCAATTTAAGCTAACACGATTACTTATTTGTTTTCTTTATTCTAATTTTTGGACATATTGTATTTTAGAAATCGTAATCTTAGTTAGTCATGAGTTTTGAAAAAATAAGTAGTTACAAGTTACCTTCAGGGACCTCTTAATGCAAGTAATTATAACAAAGGAACATGTGCAAGCAAATAGAATTTACAAAAACGTTCTGTGTCTTTTGTCAATGTATTATATTTGATATATTTGAATTTTCAGTGAAACTCACACTCGAATGTGGTCAACAGCTTTTTTGTGCACAATTCTAGATCTAATATCAATTTTAGAGGAAAAGCAAAGTGTGACAAGGTGGGATTTTAGTAAAAAAATATCAGTGGAGGTAGTCTTGAGGAAAGGAGACCAGTAGGATTAGAAAAGGCTGGTATTAATTAGTTTTTTAAAAATAATATTCTAATTGCACCAGTATTTATCTGTCCACATCTCAAAGTCCAGGACTTCTTATGAAGTATGGATTAGTCCATTATTCTGAAAAAAGGACTGAGTGGGTCGTTTCATGTGGGCTTTACATATAGGACTTACCAAGAAATATGTTGACAATTGGTTTAGATGTAATGTTACAAAATATTTTAGGTTCATGGTGACTTTTATCTTTTACAAGACATGAAGTTAAGCTTCAACACAGCAGATATCACACTCTAACAGAATTCTCTACATAAAATCATCAAGGGTTATTTACAAATACTCTACTTTAAATCTATGGAGTGAATACAGACAGTGTGTCTGTATCAAAGAACACTATATATAAGGATCTGTCATGATTATTCCCCTCATTTTCTAAGTAGTTGAATTTGCATGACTATTCAGGAAACTAAACAGAATTAGCCCTTTTGGCCTCAGGAGTCTTACACAGTTAAATATTTATGAAACGTCAGAACATGATAGTGGCTATTATGCAATTAATTTTATTGACAGAACAACAAGGACTACTTCTTTATCAGTGTGGCAACATCATATTTCACTTTCTATTTGTTTAAAAAAAACCAAACAACAAACCAAGTCACTGCATCTTGCTTATATGAAATGGGCAACCTCTGTCCTGATACAGGTCTACTAAAAAGCCATGTGAGGCCATGTATGTATTTCACTTTATGTGAGACTGTCGTGTTGTCGTAGTACACATTATTCTTTCTTTCTCAACACATTAAAGATAATCGATATATTTTTTAAAAGCATACAATCATTTTCTAAATCAATCAAAAACTTTTTCATGCCATTTAATTTACCTAATTTAGCTCTCTCTTACCATTCCACTGTTATGTTTTGATTTTACTCAGCACATTGAATGCTTTGTTTTGTTTTGAACAGATGTGGTTTTGAGTCCACTGGAGAACAATTTATGCATTAGACTTAGAATTTTAAATGAACGTGTCCTCTAATGATTTCCTAAGTCTAAGAAGACACATAAAAAGTGACACTGAAACCAAGAAAAATTACTTAAAGGATCAGTTACATCTAAAATGATGGAATCAATAACAATATTTTCTCTGGGATTCTTTCTCTTCAATAAGCAAAATCTTTACTTAAGTTAAAAGCCACATTAAAATTTAATTACAATCTGTGTGCTTTAGCAATTGATAATTTCTGGACATCTGTCTTCTGTTTTGTTAAAGTCTTGTGTTCCTTCTGGTTTTGTCTTGTCTTTCATAGCAAATAAAGGTACATTTGAAATTTTCAAAAAATGAAAAATAGTTTGCAATTTAGGCTAGAAAATGTCGTGGCCTATAATCTTTTGTCTTTTTTTTTTTTTTTTACACATTTAATTCTTAATCATAGTATTGAAAAGAAAAAGCAAATTATAACCTAAAAATAATCATGTGGCAAGATAACAAAAATATTAGCTCTAATGTGACAAACAACCAGATTTTTTGAAATTATGTATATTGATTCTATTTATCTTAAATGAAAGCAAGGTTTATTACAGTCAGTTTATACAAGCTGTTTCGTCTTTATAAGTGTTCTTCAGCTACATCTTACATAATTTAAACATTAACTTGGCATTACAGTAGCTTTAAAAGCATAAGAATGATGTTAACTACATTTTTACATGTTTCTGAAAACTTCTGCCTTTGGAAGGATGAAAGCTTAAACGTTAAGATGACACAGTTCATAATCTGAGAACAGATTTTATGGGAACAACTACAGCAATTGCTGCTGTCCCTTGCTTCCTCTCTACCTAAATTCTCAGAGGAGGAAAATAAAGAAAGATTATCTGTTTCAGAACTTCCTCTGATTACTGCTCCATTCTGTGATCACCTAACATGTCTGCAGAGACTTGCAGTGATAATCTAGTATTTATTATAGGAGGACTATTTACAAAAATCAATATGTTCAATGTAGGCCGTGCATTTGAGTCCTGAAGGCTGAAAGAGCTGAATAGTGGTCATACTATAGTGGTAAAATATTTTTCACTCTGTTTCAATGCCTGAGTTAATCAATAAGGTTAACTACATTTGTAAGGATTAGGGTCAATAAAATTTGTTCTTGTTCAATACCAGAAATAATGTAACTGCTTGTATTTACTTTTGTCATACTTTGCATCAACTGCTAATTAATTAAACTTCTGCTGAAATTAATAAATAATAATTAGATATACACATTAAAAAATAATTCAAAATGAAGCAGATTGCTATTTCTTGAAAATATAAGTATCCATATAGTATGTCAATTAAGAAAAAAACTGAAATATTCCAAATATGTCCACAATATGTCCAAATATGTCTGCAATATGTCCAAATGTATGCACAATATTACAAATTTCAGACTATTGCATATTTTAGCATATATATCTTTAATGTACAGATGAATATTCTGAAATAGCTAGAATTTTTGACACCAATTTTTGAAAATGAGTTGGTTTTTTAATTTATTTTATGTATCAAACATCTGGACACTATACCATGAGACTTTTTAAGCTACAATTTATCATAACAGTTTTTACAGTCTGGAGAAATTAAAATTAGCAAAATTTTGGTGTTTTTTAGCTATGTTAAAACTACCCCAAAAGTATTAATTTTCCATTACCATTTCATTTGCAACATGTTTTAAAATATGGTCTCCTATCTTACTTATAAGACTCTTCAGCATTTTCTTCTTTCCTTCATCTGTTGCTTTTGAAAATATTTTTATTTTGTATTTTGGAGAAGTGTTTTTTGTCAACCATCTTGGTTTTTTTATTAATAGACATCATACTTTTTCTACTGCTGAACAGGATATAGAGTCAGTCTTTTTTAGGGCAGAATAAATAGTTGCAAATATTGTATATTTATTAGCACTAAAAGAATGGGGAATGTTGTTTCTTGAGATGATATGTCCAACAATTTTATTTGAAGCATACATTCTTTATAGGATTGAAACCTATACAATTGTTTCTTAAATACTCCCATTTAAGTTTACTGTTTCAATTTTTTTTTCTCATGCTAACACTTTCTATTTAAGTCTTATGTGTTTTGTCATGCAACTTTCCTCTTAAAATCTACAAATATCTAATATTTACAAGATCTTTGTGTTTTTTACTCAATAAATATCTATCATAGTATCAGTGTACATTTTCAAGCATAAATACAAACATATATCTTAAGTGATTCATGAATATAAATACTTTCCTTTCTTGTCTTTTTAAAGAGTTAAAGAGACTAAATCATTTCAAATGAATGCACTAACTGTCTGCTTTTCTGAAAGCAAAAGCCAAATGAGTGGTTAAAAATATTGCAAGTTTGAAAATGCAAATGGTGTTATCCAAATATGCAGCCATATGTCCACAAGACACTCATTTTTTGGAAAATTTGTAAAGCTTTGAAGAAAAAATACATTTTGAGATTCATAGCCCTGTTCCCCCCACATCCTAAATGTAATTAGAAAACAACCACATTAAAATGAAATGTCAATAGTACTAGTAGTGCTAACTTTATTGTATGTTACATATTTTTCTTATAGCAACACAATTCCTATACTGAATCCAAATGCTTCGATATGCTATAAAATTCTGTATAATGATTAGATACATCTTCATAAACTACCTTATTTTCTAACAGGTATTTTTTTCTAAACACCTGAGGAGTTAACAGAACCTCTTCAGGCTTAGACGTTCACCAAACTTTAACGTAAATTAATTCGTGTAATTTATACTGCGAAGTTTGTCTAACCTTTAAGCAACTTTACTCTGCTGATCACAGCATCAGTAACAATGAGGGATATGAGGCCAAATCCAAGTGGTTAAACCCCTAACAGGAAAATATCAATTAATCTTTTCAATGGAGTTGAAGTATGGGTAATCCTCTCATTAAATAGTTTGAACTTTTCTCCCAGTAAACAAAGGAAGAATAATGAGTGATGTGGTCTGACTTGTTTACATGGAGAATCTTCAAGAGGCTTAGGCTCAGCTTCTCAACACAGGGTTCTTCATAGTCACTTGTCACTAATTGCCCTTTTTAAAGACATTTGTGTCAGTTCAGAAATTCCAAAAAGAAAAGGTTTTCTGGTTTCAAGAATGATAATGAAAAATGCCAATATTTTTATCTGGTACACATTAATTTCACTGTTTGGAACATTCATCTCCCAATTTAATAATTAATGATATTTTTTAATTTGTGGCAACTTTAAAAGTACTGTGTTATGTTTTGTTGGTGACTCACATTTTTCTAAGTAAATACAGGTCTTGAAGAAATCCTTCTGGTACTTCATTTTGACATGAAAAGCGAACAGGAAAAAAGATATATTCTGGTTTAACTCTTTTACATAAACCCACTGTATTTTCAGAAGTATGAACTTATTTTGCAATATCTTTTATGCTTGCTTGCTTCTCAAACCCAGGCTTGGAGATCTGGGTTTAGATTTAGCCTTGCCTAAGAATTCAGACAGAATCAGTCAAGCGCTTTCAGTTCTCTACTGCCATTTCGTTTTTCCTCCCAATACACATTCTCCATCAGCAAGCTCAGTTATCTTGGAACAAGATGAAGTGTTTTAGTATGCAGATGTAAGAACCAATTCAGAAATAGTAAGGTTAAGAAATTTCAGTAGGGCTTTGCTGCAATAATTCAGAACCTTAGATCCAGGTACCAATCGTATTGAGCACAAAATATAAAAGCCATTTGATAAGGATTTCCTCTTCAACTGCTTCTGATAATCTTAAAGAAAAAAGTTATTGTATAAGATGCCAGGGATACCACACCTTTTGCAAAACAGTGAGCTTCTATTTTCTCTAATATTTCTCTTTTCTCCTTTTAAAAAATTAAGACTTAAAAAAAATACGTCAAGGAAAGCATATACGCTGGCCGACTTCATTAGATGGAGAACAAAACTTGTAACACAGCATACAAAAAATTAAATGCATAATTTTGTCTTTGAAGAAGATTGTTATAATAAAGGGGAAGTTTGATTCCGAGGAATTTTCTTGTTTCTTGATGTTTTCACACACAGAGAATTTGTAGGCCAATGTATTTTGTATGTTTCATTTAACAATACTGTGTTGATGAAAATTAAATCACTTTGGGAGAGACAGAGAATGCAGTGGGTGAATTCATCAAAAGTTTCATCTCCTCTACTGTAAACCAAATCCTGAATTTGCCTGCTTAGATCAGGAAATTGTTTGTCTCATTTCCATCTGTTATCTCTGCTTGATGAAGGTTTTTACTGGGGCAGTGTTTCTCCAAATACATCGGAGTGTCTCTGACATCAAAATCCTGCATATGAAGCAAACTATGTGTAAATAGAGGGGAAAAAAAAAGAGAGCAAAAAGGAAATATAGATGGTATATTATTTTTAAATTATTTATTACTTCCCAGGGAGATGCAAGAAAGGATTTTTGAGGAACAGTCCTGAGGACGAAACTGTTCTAATAGCTCTAGAGATAGCTCTATTTTTAAAGGTGTGTTGGATCTGCTAGTCTTGCAGCTTATGTTTTAATAATTCTGAACTTTTTCAGCAGTGTTTATTGCACTGTATTAATAGGTCAAAAGATCTAGACCCTTATATGAATCTTAATTTTTTAAATTTCTGTAGGAATGAACCAAAGGTCAACAGTCTTTTCTCCACTGTCCAGAAACAATGAAACATTTGTCTAGAGAATACAGTATCCTTGATGATGTTCTTACTGATAGAAAGGAATAAAATGACCAGGTATTTAATTTTAAAAAAGCGAAACAATTAAAATTAAAAAAATGTCACAGATGTTGCTTACATAGAGACAGGAGCAAAATATGGAGGGCACAAATCTCACTTTAAACACGAGTATTCATTATCTGACCAGATAAATCATATTATCTGAATAGCTGCGCTTTATGTAAAAAGGTCATGATCTGTTTCATGACATTTGGATGACCAGCTATCATATAAAATAAGTTTCAGCTTCTCTTGTATATGCCATCTAACCAGAAATTTGTCCTGAATTTTCTTTGAATTTTGGAAGACAAAATATATATTTTCCTTTTACTGTAACAGTAGCAGGTCTGATGGAAAAGATTTTTCTCTTTATCTTCTTCATTCATACATCTCAAACACTTTAGATTGTGGCTTTTTGGCCTGTGTTTAAATGCAATTCAATTTATTTAAATTATTAACAGAAGATTTTGCATTTTCAGAGAACAGTTCTTGTATTAACAAAGCTGCTTATACATGAATATGCGGAACTGCATTTTCTGAAGACTTTTTACATGTGATATGTATGTTTAAATACAAGTAGAAATATCTGAATTGGTTTTAATAAACATCAAATAAAGATACCTTTGCTGTTTAAGCAAAAGTCAGACGTCATCCCCAATGCTTTGTCTTTCATCAATTGTCATATTACCCCGGGGAGCTGCTAGTGTAATTTGAAGATCTCTTACAATCAGAAACTAGACATACTGTTCTCCTAATATAGTTTTGTTCATTTCCTTGCAGTCTTTAATACTGTACTCAACTTAGAGAAAAAGAAAAGTAAAAGAAATTGTATCAGATTCAAGAATTACTTGATTAGTAATAATTGGTCTGATGATTGTGGGAGTCACAGTCTCTGAGGTCATGTTTTGTCTAACTAGCTAGCTGGGCATTTAGCTTGCAATTTATCTACATATAATGCTCTATAGAAATGAAGAACTAAATATTTACATCACAATGTAGTAGTTGATATTTAATAAAAGTCTGAAAATCTTTAAGGGCTCAGTCACAGTGAATTTACTTCTGTTTGGTAATCTGCATTCCAGCTATGATCATAGTACCTGTTGATGTGTCTATTCAGTGAAAGAAGTTTAAGTTGAATTACCTCACAACTGACACGAATAAGATTGCACAGATGGTGTTTTCTTACGTGTATCGATTGATGTGCATTAACTGGTTAAGCTACAGAAACTTAGTTTCTGACAAGTCTGAGATCCAAAACTCTGGGAAAGGGAAATATTAGGAAATACTCTTGTGATGCTTACATAGATGTGCATAGTTAGATTTTTTTTAATCCTTGACTAATTCTGATAAGGGAATTTTAAAATTAGGCATTATCTTTGCCTGCTTGGTATTTGACTTGATAACCAAATAACATCCACTGTGCACTTTCAAACAGATGAGCAGTCCAGCTACATAACGAGACATCCTACATTCTTGGAAGCAAGTTCTTAACTGCAGTTTGGGGTTCTTTTGAACAGAGATACAGCTTTTAATTTGCAGTGTGATTTCTGTTCTAAGTAATTTCAGACCTCTTCAAAATAAATCAGCTCAGTTGCAGGACATGATCTTAATGAAACTTCTAGGGCTTTATGGTAAAAACCTAAAATCAACGTTAGAAGAATTTCATTTGCCTTTTGGCTGAAAAAAATGGCGATCATCTAAAGAAAAGTATATGTCACACCAAGTTCTCTTACCAAATGCAATTTATTTTATTCAAACTGCAAGTTATTTGTTCCTCTGGAAACTACTATTCTTTACCTCATTTTAAAGGAACACACATGGTGAGAATGAATTTGTACATTAAAGCTGTGCTGTGGTAATTGATAAGCAGATGCAAAAAACTGCCCACCAGTATCATTCATCATCCCATTTTAATCAGCTTATGAATCTTGCACTTTAACCAAATTTACTATTGAGTCTGGCAGACAACTTTTACGCTTGTTTTCTTGGGTTGGTTTTCTGCCAGGCTGGTGAGTTGAATCAACTCAAAGCAGAGTTTGTAAAATTCAAGGTCCAGCAAAATGGAGAATAATAAAAAAGAGGGAAAGGTCTCTAAAGGTAGCACCACTAATGTGTAATTTCACTTGAATTAATATAAAGGCATTTACATATTACAGTAATATTATAGTATGGAAACATAAACAGAAAAGAGCTTCTCTGGACATGATCTTTCTACTTATTACTTTATATGAAAGATTAATCAATTTTAGCCATAGAAAAAGGGAGTGATCTTTGCAGGAAGTAATTTAGAGGATAAGTCTCCTGAAAAGATTATTCCTAGCAAAAGACAGCAGCCAGTTCTCTGAGAGGATATCTGAATTTCTCTTCTTTCTCAGCTATGACAAATCATTTACTATTTGTTCCCTTATTGCTCCTATTTAATAGAAAAATAAGTAAAACAGGGTCAATATTAATTAATGCACATTCAAGTTTCATTAGATTAAGGTACTAAATACCAAATGCATAGAATCCTCAAGTGGAAAGTGCAAGGTAGTGAGAGAATAATGAACGACATTTGGAATTGTAACAATTAAAAGGGACGAAGAGAAGGAAGATGTTTTCATAGTGTAGTGGTAGCAGGTACTTCTGATCCATGGTCTATTCTCATTTAAGACTATCAACATGTGAGAAAGTGGATGGTTTATATAAACACTTACATAATTATAAGATTTCTTCTGCTCTGAACTAAAGTAAGTGAATTTCATGCCATTTTTACCAGGTAAAAAATCTTATGAATGTTTATGGATACTGCAAAACCAGACTAGGAAAGGGATTTAAGTATTTCTGTATGTTCTCTTGGCTGTTGTGAAGATTCATAGCTTCCACTCTGTGAAGGTTTGGAAAGAGATCTCGAGCTTCTATTATGAGAAAGGATTTTTTCCAAGTACTCTTGGTGGCCCTAAGTGTAGCATTTATCTGGAAACAATATTCAAAGAATGGATGCCAGTGGTGCTGAACTGAAACTGTGCAGGATAGTGGGTTATAAACCCTGTGGGGTGATCAGATTGGGGATGAAGAGAATGGAGTTTTGTCCTGGGATTCACATCATGATAATAAAATGAAAGTGCACTGATCATCCTGAAACAAAATGCTACATCATCTGAATAATTCGGATAATGAATAGGCCTGATTACTGATTTAGCTGCTAAAAAAACTTTTAACACATGAGCCAAAGTAGGAGAAGCATATGGTACCCCACAGTAAGAGGAAGATACTCTTTATCTTCAGCACTAAGGAAGAAAAAATAATAATAAACATTTTGGATATAATGGTTTGAGATATTATTCATACTTGGGTTTGTATGGATATGATACTCACTTTCTATATTATGCTGATTGGTACAAGAAACAGATATGTAACCTGTGGTAATAATTTAAAGAGATTTATGGTTCTGTATTATCAGATGCTGACAACTTATTTGAAAAATTACAATGGAAACTAAGGAAAAGACCAGTGACAAATCTTTCCTCTTGTAAAAAAAGGAGAGTATCATCTTCTTATCTGGTCTCCTAGTATGTTCCAGGTCTAGTCAGCACATGTTTCAGACTTAAAACAGTAGAAAATGAGGTGGTGAGGGGAATCCAATACACCATAAATATCGCCAGTGAGAGCACTTGATCGTAAAGTATTGTTGGGATGTATGTAGGCAACATGGTTGGCTTTCCTAGTTCCTAGAAGGCTCTTCCTTTGCATCTTCTTCTTCATTTGTTGGAAGAAATTAAAAAACAGCTGCATTTGTACTTTTTAACAATCTAGAAATGTGGAGCTTTTTATACATTTACAATGTTTGACTATTCCATAAAAGATGGTATAATCACACTTACCTAAATGTGTACTAATATATTTACAAACTTCGTGATTTGCTCTTTAATCCATCTCACTGTACTCTTGTTTGTTCTCATGCACTAAGCCACTGAAATGTTTATTCTGAAATTCTAGACACAGTATCTGGAGATAATATGTATTTAAATATATGGACCTTTAGGAAATACGTAATAAATCTTTACCTAAATTGTATTTGACTTTAGGACAATGCAAAATAGAGATGCTGTATTCATGATAAATGTATTTATGAATTCCTATATAATCATTAAAGTACCATATGCATGATAAACTGAATTTTATTTTAGAAAGGCACATAAGTACATCCCAGATTAGTAATTTTTTTTTGAACACACAGTGTTTTATCCATCACAGACTATGAAAGCTGTGCCAAATTTTAAATTTTGCAGCAATCCTTCATACCTATTCAATCTTCATATCCATGGGAGTTTGCCAGGATCACTTCAGTGATTTGCAAGCCCCTTTTCCCCCATTCATTGCTGTAGACTGGCCATGGAAATCGAGTCATTAGCTTTCTAGATTTTCCAAATCTTCCTTGGCTCCTGAACCGCTGTTGTAGAAGATGCTATTCCAATAGATAGAAATTTAACTCATTTCAAGAAGCTTTTTCTGGCTCAGTGACTACCAGTTTTCCCTTTTATTTCTGATGGAAAAAATCCAGTTTCACCTAAAATTACCAACAAGGGACCACATAGACTAAAGATGATTTCAAGGGGCTATAGGCTGGTTTTCTATCATTTTGAATTCACTTCTATGTGAACAAAGCCTCAGGTAAACCTTGTTTATGAAAACCAAATGAACTGAATCCTAGAATGTTCATTCCACCCTAGTAATTAGAGCTGCTGATTAACACCTCACATTCACAGCACTTGCATAAACATAAACCTAAGCAACAGCAACAGAAAGTGTCATTAGGACAATCTTAAGAACACGAAACCTGTCACCTGCTGCTGCTGCCATTGAAATTTGTTGATTGAGCTGAAATACATTGCTGGTATATAATACTGCAAAGGAATAAGCAGAGATCTCTACCTCTCTACAGCAGAAGTGAAATTATAAGTGACTGAGGGACCAAGGAGGAACAGTAAAAAGGATTCTGAATTTGGGCCTGTTTTTACCCTACAAACCCTCTGTTCTTGGACATCTTCTCTTTGAAGCAATAAAGTGTGAACAGATGACATTTTGTGAACTGCCTTTCACCATTACTACTGAAAGCTCTCACTAGGAAAAAAGAGAGAAAATTATGTATCTTGCCTTGTGCTTTGTTATCTTTTCTCATACTATGAGCTAGTCCCCTGGAAGGAGTGGGAGCACTGTAAAATCAGATCCTTAACTGTGTCCTCCTCAACACAGTAACAGAGAAGAGTTAGCTACATATGCTGACGAACAATGAATGTTTCAGAAATTATAATGTGAATAGAGGATAGGAAAAAGACAATTAATTAAATTTGTTTGGGATTTGTTGGGTGCAAATATCCATGGGCTTGCAAGGAGAGCTTATGCAACTAGTATCTTCCTTTGGTGATTAAAAAAAGGATTTTTGGCATGTTCTGCTGGGTCAAACAAGGCAGAGTGCTTTAATAGAATACGTAGAATTAATTGTATTAAGGTAATTAAAATGCTGTCTCACAGTTGTCTATCCTGGATTGGTTCTGAGAAAAACACATTATCTAGATAAAATGAGAGAGATTAATAAAAAAGAAAAAGAATGGGAAAAAAGCAAAGATTTGGTTGATTGTCCAAGAAGGATCCTAGTCGTACTTAAGTTGAGAATGTTTTCATCAGAAGCATTGAAAGGTGTCTAAACGTAAGAAAAATGTGTTTATCTGGAGGTGAGAAACTAGATGAGCACACAGCATTAATCTGTGTGGTTGATCCCAGCATAGACTAGTAGGTTGCATAGATGTTAAGTGATATCAGCCATTTTTCAATATAATAAGAGACATTATAGATTAAATAACTCCTTGTAATATAGCATAAATAGAGAGGAAGAGGATGGATAAGATATGACTAAGAGTGAGGAAGATGTTTGATAAGTAGTCATTGGTGCTTGAGTTTTGTCCATGTTTTCCAGATTAATTTCTAAGATCTTCTTTAGCTTTGTTTCATTTAACTTTTCACATTTTAATAGAGGAATTATTCATATTTGAATCTGTATTTTTAATCCTGCTTATTTAATAACTTTGTAAATATCTTAAGATAGAAGTACTCTATGGGTTACCATGCTAGCTGCCTATTGCCATACATCCAGTTAGAGTGGGATTTTCACCAGTAGGGGGCAGGTTCTATTTGCTATTTCTAGTTTTCTTGTATTTTTAACTTTTGAGTTAAAATATTATACAAATGAGAGCTAAATTTCATTTGTGAAATAGAAGGGAAGAACAAATAAGTTATTTATATAGTTAGCTATGAATCATTTGCCACAATAACACTACATTAATGAAAAGTCATAATAAAATCTACATTTTAAATTTAATTTGAGATTATTCATGTCCTAATTAAAAGGAAGATTCTTTGGAGATTTTTGGTCATCAGAAATGAGGTCAATGCTGAAGTAGCACGTACACAGTTTTTTTCTGTTTAAGGATATCAAAGTACATTGTTAAAAGTGAGTATCTACTATGATCCTGTGCCATATTTTTATTATAATCACACTGAAAATAGTTTAAAAAGAAATAATATTTACTTAAGGACAGAAAACAAATGGAGGATAGAAATGAAAATGGGACTCAGGAGTTCCAGTGGTTAATTTTGCATACACCAAGTTAGTTGCTTTCCAAATTTTTAAGGTATTGTTTGAAGGGTGTTTTAAGGCTATACAGTCTTAAATGACACCTTTTAGCATTTTCCATTTTGCACGTTGATATAAGAATGTGAAATAACCATTTCACAGGTTATTTTTTCAATAATCTCTTATATTCTTAATTTTTTGAAAACCTAAACTCAGTCTCTCACCAGATTTACTGTCTTGGTAATAATCTAATAGCTAAGAGAACTTCAGTCAGCAAAGGGTAGTTGCACTATAGTGTGGAGGAGGAAAGCATAAAACTGCTAGAACCCCCAAGAAGATGGAAAGTTATGTAAAATAATACTGTTAAATACACATAAGATTTACTCTTAGTGTATGCTGTTTACATATAGTGTGTAATAAACATATTGCAATAAATTCGATAACTCCCAGTAGTATAATTACATAAAACATATATATATTCAATTTATCAGAAAATAAAGGAAAGAATGAAACAAAGGAAGAAAATATTTTACAGAGCTTAGCACAAACTAACTCTTTTTCTGACTTACAAGGTATAATTTTGTTCTGCAAGCCTCTTGAATATTACCAGATAAATGCTATTTCTTTAAGCGCATCTGCTTTTACACAATGAAGTACATTTTGATAGAACTTCTGACAGAGGGGAAAAAAATGGATGCACTTCTTGTCCACAGAGCTTTTTCCAAACCATACTTGAAATAGTAATGAACATGTTGCTTCAATTATATTGACTCAATCAGATCATATGTTAAAACATTACCAGACATATTGATAAATTCATTGATTCTTCCCATTCTTTTGGTCACTGGACTATAGAAAAAGGGATCACTAGCCATTTGACCTTCATTGTGTATTAAATAAACACCAGATGGTAAGGATTCATTCAGTAAATCTATTCTTTCTTCTTCATAGTCATGTTCACACTGTTGCTTCCCACTGAGTCTTTATCTTTTTTTGTCGTGGTGCCAAAGCTGTCTCTATAGCACCTTTCATGCATCACAGCTTTCAAATCTTGTCCCATTAGTTTCATTTTGTTTCTATCATAAATAATCTACTACTTTCTCATACACTTTTTCATTACCTAATAATGATCAGTCTTTGTACAAAAGGGGAAAGTATTTAAAGGTTAGTGAGTACAGTTTACCCATTAGTATATAGTCTGTGTGACACTTTATAAGAGAAAAATTATTACAGGTGATAATTCTGCATTCTATGAAACATCCATACTTTCAATAACTAGGGGTATTTTTTTTGGTTAGTTTGAATGACCCTTCCATTTTAAGAATAATACTATCTAGGAGTTAATAACATGAAACTTCACTTAGGAAGGGTTACATGACTGGAATTTAACCATTTTGAATATCTTTCCACTGGACCATCTTGTGGAAAGTTATAGACTTAAAGAGGATTTAAAAGGTTATAGATAAGGGCTATGTGGATCCAGATAAAGATTTCTAAATGAGCTGCAAAGTTGAAAATCAAAATTTGGTTCTGAATCGTTATTAGTTCAAATAGGTGAAAAAAAATCCCATAGCAATATAATTCAGCCTTGTACATAGAAGTGTAGTATGTACTTCTGTGAAAAAAAATATGCACACCTTTTTTTCCTCACTAATTAGACTCAAGAGTAATAGAGATCATTCTGAGTTATCACATCAGATATGTTACTGATTGAAAAAATACCCTATCCAAATCTCTAATAAAAAATATTCAGTATTGGAATTATATGACTAGTAAAGAGAGAATACAATAAAAATTTGGTGGTCATTTAAAGTACAACAGCATTACCTCTTTATACGAACCATGGCCTTTGAAATAATCTTATGTTTTAAATTACAAAATTTACCAACCTTTTGGGGTGGGGGTTTTTTGGGGGTTGTATGTTGGGGGGGTTGTTTTTATTTATTTTTTTTCTTTTTAAGTTTAGGCATTGCAGTGCACATATGCTGGAAAGCAGGGAAATTATAAGGAAAACCTTCTGACACTGGCTTTGTGATAGTAATCAACAAAAGAGACTGTTTTAATTCCCCTGAGCACAAAGAAACACTAATGCTACCGAGAGTTTTGATACTTCCTGGATCTCATAGTGTATTCTGTTAATCTGCAGGTAGCATATCATTTTACAAATAAATAGTAAAGACAGTAAATATTCACTTGTCCCTTTACTAACACATCATTTTTGAGTTAGGAAGCATATGCTGAGTCTCACATGAAAGTTTGTTCCTGTGAATGAAACAGAAAAACAATATCTCAATTGAGAAAAGAGGGGGGGGTTGTTTTTACTGTCTACCTGCCTATTTTTATCTTCCCCTTGGTACTTCAGGAGTGTGAGGATACCATAAGAGAGAAGAGGGATGAGTGACCAAACTGTACAGATCATGCCTACCTTAGTGCCTAGGTGATATCACTGAGCAATCATTCATTGTGACATGCTCAGTGACTGTGAGTGCTCAGTTTACCTAGAGCTGGCAGTGCCTAACATCCCATGCACACAAGACAGAAGAAGTGGATAAGCTGGGGAGAACAACTGATTTCAAAATGCATTTCTTAATCATGATTCATTACTCTACTGTCACCTCAGAAGCCTGGAATATTTTCTGGATTAATCCAAATAAGAAGTCACTTTTTTGTGTGTGTTTCTGTTGATCATCTGACTAGAGAGGTCCATTGGTTTTTGGTTTTTTTCCCCGGCTCCAGCACAGAACTAGCAATGCATCAGTTGTTTATTGTATCCTCTGTGATGATTGTGATGATTACTAGTTCTAGACTGTTTAGTCCTAGGAGAATTTTAGTGACTTTACTTACATTTTATTTTTGACTTGCTAACAAAATGACCAATTTATCCTATGGATAGTTTCTTCTGGATGGTATTTAAATTAAATTAATGACTCAAATGCAACAAAAAATCATATTTCAAGTTACCTTCTTGTAGTTAGAATAGAAGGAAATCATATTACTTGGTCAAGGTTATTTTGTCTACTTAGGCTTCAAAGCAAAAATATGTGGTGGAGGAGGAATGATGTCACTTTAAACCTGCCATTTAGCTCCAAAAGCTGAAAAAGGCAGTGTAACTCCCTCATGCATAAATATATCACCTTAAGTTTATATTTCACTACTTTTTAAAAGTACTGAAGAATATGCCACAATATGTCTTGTTCTAGCAGCTGAAAAATTATGCTATGACTAAAGTGACATCATTCTGCCTCCCACAGAATGTTTTGGCTTTGAGAGCTCAAGGAGCAGATGAAATTAACATAAAATGTCACTGTCATAGAGAAAGGAAGAAAAAATATTAACATCTCCTGTATTTCTTTCAGAGATCTGAGTAGGAAGTCACAATATAGCATGTCACAAGAATTTGAGGATGAAATAGAGCCTTTTGCTGAGGGTCAGTATAACAAACATTGTTGAAATTTTCCAAATAAGGCTTGCCATAAATCAAGACTGTCTATAGGATTTCTGTTTCTTCCACTAGGAGTTGCTCCATAGGATTCTTTCATTTATCTGTATATTACCATTTGCTAATTTTTAAATTGTTCCTGGGTTCGGTTTAGAATGGTTGGTAGAACTCTAAATCAAGATAATGAACTTAGTTCTCACAGTTCATTTTTTATTTATTTGTACAATTTTGTTTCAGAATCTTAGCGAAAAATGATGCTCCTGCTGTAGTAAACTATTCTGTGGTCTAAAAGCAAGACATTCTCTGACTCAAGGAGTTTAAAACCTAGATATCAAAAAGGTCATGATAGGCTGGAAACAAAGCCAGGCAGCAATTAGTCACATTGGAGAGTAAAGTAACAAACTGAACAAAGCTTACCAAAAAAAGATCAAGGTCTCACCTCACCATATTCAATCGGTGTGAAATAGAAATATTTCTGTGGATATTAAAGTAGACTTGTGATTTAAGAGTCAATACTCCTTTAAAAAAAATTTTAACAGAATTTCCTATGATTAAAATTGATGTGCAAATTTCGATGCAAATTTTGAAGCTGTTTAACATCAAGTAAGGGGTGGTCTAGGTGTTGAGAGGACTTAGTAAGCAGGAAGGCTTAATGTGGAAATCAAAAGACCTGTTTTGATCATACTAATTTAAAGTGCCATCTACACATTCATGAGAGATCAGAAAGGTAGGTCACAATGCTGGACGTGGGTAGGTGTTTAGTCAACAGCTAGGATTGTGAGATCCTGACATAAGGAGCGAGGTGCAGACAGTGAAAAACTGCTGATTGAGGGCAGAGTAGTAGGAGAAATAGACTGAAAGAGGGAGACTGGAATGGGAGGAGGTATCAAAGAATGTTTCTGAAGGAATGATGAGGAATGAGAATAACAAGTGAAGGAAGACAGCAATAGGAAAAAATTTAATATATTTTAAAATAACATAGCAACATAGCACTGTAAGATAAAGCAGAACTTCTGTGCTATATCCAGAAAAAAGTCCTAACAGAGCAGTACCTATGGCAATAACCAGAGAATTCTTGACAGTATGGTTCTCACTGTATTACTGGTCTAAATAACACTAGAATAAACAGCATTAGCCACTGAGTTCAATATAACATTGACTTGATTCAGTTTTCTTGAATTTTTTCCCTCCTGTTTATAGAGAATCAGAGTCCCTAACAAAATAAAGAACTAAAAATGAGACCTCTTATATTTAATTTACCTTATTGATAATTATTGCAGGATGGTAGAAGATACAGAAAATGCAACACAAAGAGTAGATTTTTTTTTTAAAATAGTAATCTCGAACCTAAAAATCAAATTTGCTAGAAAATGTTGTATTTTGCTTCCTTGGTACAAATTTCCTTCCTTTTTGATTTTACTCATAGTGAATAAGATAAATATTTCCAATGTAGCTTCTAAGGATTTTTCCTCTACTACTGTTAAGGATAGCTATGCTTTTTCATGGAACCAAATAACTGGGGCTGTGGTGGTGTCCAAATTCATAAGATATGTACATTGCTGATGAAATGCAGTGCATATGTATATAGAAAAGTTTCATTACTTATTTAAGTTCTTCTTCAACAAAGACAGAAAAAGAACCAGAAAAAGTAGAGAAACAGAGGTAGGTTCGAACTGTGCCCCACACACAACCTCTGGTATATGAAGAAATTAAAAGTCAAAGTTCAAGGATTTGGATAGAAGTCATCTGAGTGAGCAAATTCAGTGGCATGAAAACAGTGTTTTTACCTTCCAAAATGAATTTTTTCATAATAAAGGATGAATAAAAATTAGATAAAAGATGTCACTGAGAAGAGCAGCATGATTTATTCAGGTATGCATAATATATAGGGAGCTTCAGACACTTGCTGAGGGCTAAGAACACTGTAAGAAAGACAAATTCTTGTGGGTGGAAGCCAGAGTTTGAATCTCAAGAATTTAATGGAAATCAGTTACACTGAGAATTATATGATGAAACCAATGAAGAGAAAACAAAGAGAGAATACAGAGAAACTGAGCTTTGCAAGAGAAAGTTGACCCAGCAACTGATTCCTAAAATTGCTCGTAATCATTAAGAAAAGAAAAAAGAGTCCTAATGCATATTCTTTAGCAACATAAGTGAGAGGTGACTTCTGACTTGTGACTTCAGCTGAGAAAATACTGATCTTTCTTAGCTGTTGATCTGTAAAAATAATCGAAGCATCTATGCAAGCCCAGGATATTGAGAAGTAGCTGAAGAATATTTATCACAACTTGAGCCTGGAGATCTTCTGTCTGAGTTGCGATAGCTTTTGGTATAAACAGTCAGAGAGGTATGATGATAGCTGCGTCATTCCCAGATTATTACGGTACTGATCTAGATTAGATTGAAATTTTGTTGTTGAATATGCAATTGCAAAGCAATATGGTGATATATTCCAAGACATTATAATGCTTGGCCTCTACTGGCTGTTTAAAATACTGCTTTTACTGTTTGACACAATCAAATTGTTGGGATATCGCTGCCTGCAGATGATGATGTTTGACTGAGGCAAGGAATACCCTGTGTCCAGGAAAAGCTCCCTGTTTGAATTTCAGCTGTCAGTACCACATGACCAAGAGTCATGCAGCAACAATACAATCTGTCAGCTCATGCCGTAGGAAACTTCTCAGGAATAGATATTTTCATATTTCTTATTTTCCATTGTAATATGATGAAATATTTCCATGAGGAGAAAATTGGAAATCAAATATGGAAGTATATAGACTTTCAGAGATCACTTACTGATAGTTTTTAAGAATCTATGGCTATCAGCAAATGAGGAAGATGCAGCATTTCTCCAGAGCAATGCACTTTAGTGAAACTTAAATTAATGTCAGTCTTTGAAATGTCAGTTTGACACGCTAGTGTAAAGAATTTTCTAAAAACTGAAAAACAGTAATAAGAAAGAGAATGCTTAGTTGTAGAAAAGTAAAATTTGTCTTTAAAAACTTTGCAAATCTTAATTTCCATATCCATTATTAACCTTCTCCAACATGATTCATACTCAAAAATATGCATACATTATTAAGGCGTGCACAGTTGGCCAGACCCTGAGTTCCTTCATGAAAATATTTCATTACTTTTTAATCAGCTAAAGAAGAGGGAATTTGTTTTTGATTGTGAGGGATCAGAACCTTATCTTCTTGTTTTATATAGTACTAATAGTAATATTCAGTATTGGTCTGCTGGTGAAGTTTTGTATTATACTTCAAAATTAAATGTTTTAAACTTTTGCTAGCTGTTATCCTTGGCCCAATACACAAAATAACTTATTTCAGTGCAACATTGTGAGATTCAGAGAGCTTCATTGTACTGGTTTACAATGAAATGTTTTGGAATGTCTATATGATCAAATTAGGCATTGTTTTCCAGCAAACAGCAAGTTTTGATTAAGGAAAGTCTTCAGAGTCTGGGTCCGCATATATCTTTGAATATTGTAAATGTTTTCTAAATAGGTAGATACTCATGCACGCAGACTTCCAATTATATTGTAAGCATTTGATATAAAACTATTCCACTTTATATGCATAAATGCTACGTTTTATAATTACAGCTGCATTCAGAATGTAATAAATTTAAGTGTTATTCAGATGTTTGTATATTTTACATATTCTATGATATAGACCTGCATCCTAAGGGTTAGTAATTCTCTTACATGGTTTGCCTCACAGACAGATTTGTCTTAGTACGTTATAGTTGAAAGAACAGCATTAAGGAAGCCTTTCTTTTCAATTCCTGATTGTGATTGTGAGCATATCAAATTTATTCCCTTGTAATTGAAACCATTTTCCAGAAGCATTGAGAAGTGTATGTAGTAGTTTGTTGGAGAGCTCACAGAAACTCTATACTGACAGACCAAAAAGCCATTCGACTATCACTTTATGTCATTAACAATTTCTAAACCCATTACAGATGGGATGGACTGATTAAAACTGAGGAGGGAGGATCTTTTTCCCAGCCAGAAATATCCCCTGAGACTTTTCCTGCATGTGAAGTTTCTAATGATTGATGGGGAAAAAATAGGACTGCCTGCCCCATAGTTGTCACACACTTTATTTAGGAAAGAGGTTATTTGTATTCCACTATCTGCTTGCATTGGATGTCTTTAGAAGCTAAATATTACCTGGATATTTTTGTTTTAAGACCTAGTAAAATAAAAAAAGCAACCTCTACATTCTAATTGCTCAGGTTTTTTCCTTACATTTCAATATTCACTTTTTATAGCTTCCCTGTCATTTGTATAAATGGTGATAAAAGACTAAAATGTTTATCTTCTACCCCCCACACCTCCCTTCCATTCTGATGTTGTATTTCTGTAAATGAAAGCTACAGCTGGAATATTGTTTTACTACAAATCTCACACCAGCACTGTCGGTTGTGATGTGACACCAGAGATTCTTATCTATAGGCTGGGTTGGAAATATTAAACATTCTCACATTGTGCAGAGTGTTAAAGATGAACATCAGTGCAGTGAGGTGCATCCAACACTTCTGTGCTTCCCACCTGATTCTTGAAATATAGCTCCTTTAAAAGGCTAATATTTGCTTTATATAGAAGTGAAAATATTCAAGCACTAACATGTACTGGAAATATTGCTGAATTCTGTGTTCCTCTAAGATCTTTTCTGAAGAGAAAATTTGAGGGCAGAAGAAAGAATGAAGATCATTCAAATTAAAAGAAGGAAAAGGTATTATTTCTGTCAAAGTATTTGCAGCACTTCTAGGAGAGGAGAATTTCCAGTTAACCCTAGTGACTAGTTTTCTTTGAGCTGACATAACATTTTAGCACCTTTAAAAATAATGAACTTAAAAGAGAAGCAAAATTACATTTCTGAATGGCTGATTTTATTTTTTTTTATTTTTGTATTCACAGTGTCTTTCATGATCATCAATTCATCAATTATTAAAATGAAAACGCCAGCAGGTCCATGGATTCAAGACCAGCCTAACCACTTCAATAATAAATCTGCACTACTTTCATAGAAATGTCAGCATGAGGTGTAGAAAGAGAGTGACAGTAAACTAATGTTTGTGCTATAATTACATATACCTAAAATGTATGAACTAAAGTTAGCTCCCTAGTCTAATTCTACTGAGTAAGAGTATACCACATTACATGAATCAGACCATACAAGGCAAAAGGTCCACAATAATGCAACTGTCATGGACATGGAAGTCTGACAAAACATCTAGATGCTTTACAAATGCCTTACAGAGTTGAGACGATTTATTTCATTATGTGTTATAATAAAGTGGTTCAGCAAGATGCTAGAGGGACAAAAGAAACATAGGAATCAGATCAGAACTACTATAGCTTTCCTTATAATACTGCTAGGAAGTAGCTGCCTGAAAGAGAATAATGAAGACTGGTTAAGAGGAGTCTGGTTGGGATGTGTAATTTTATTGCTACAAAAAAACCCAATGAAAATTTTCATAGAATATTCTGAGTTGGAAACAACCTGCAAGGATCATTGAGTCTAACTCTCATGTGAATGGCCCATAGGGGGATTGAACACACAACCTTGGTGATTTTAGCACCAGGCTCTAACCAACTGAGCTAATCTCAGGGTTAAACAGGTGTTCTCCACTTCATATTTTGGTGGGCTCTTTCTTCAGATTTTTTTTTCATTCTCTATTTGTGTGGTTTACAAGACCTAATAATAGAACTTCAGAATTACATTGCAGTACCACATATCTGCTGTTACATATGTTTTAACATTGGTCCCTCACCCAAAATAATCAAATAGTAACACGCTGACTTCAAACCTGGATCACCTGGGAACTGCTAGGAATACAAATAAAATAACTTTAATGCTATACCCAGCATGAGAAGTCTTCTATCAGAATTTTTTCCTGCTATGTGAATACAATGAGATATGCATGATTATATGTAATGATTGTAGTTTCCAAGGTTGTGGCATTGGTGGAAGTTAATACCTAATAAGTAGCTAGTTTTGAGCAACTAAAGTCAAACAGGACTTCAACCGAAACAGCAAAAAAAAAGTCTTTCTTAATTGCAATGAAGATTAGAAGTCTACACAAAAATTCTTTGTTCTAAATTATACTCCAAAATAATTTTTACGACAATAAATACTAGATATGAAAACTGAGAGTCCAAAACACAACACAGTTTAAAGTTTACATTCTTTGGTTTCTAAGTCAGTCTTGTAAAAAACCGTCACTTGTTAGTTTGGGGCGTGCAATTTTTTTTTTTTTCAATAAATGTATCCATGGCTATGGTAAATTTTCATTTTTGGAGTGCCCATCAGCCATGATCCAGTTTAATTCAGTGGAAAGAGTAGGTTCTCAGAACCTTAAATTTGGTGGACAATAAATTTGTATTCAGTGTTTTTGGTGATGTAAATCTGAGCTTGACAAATGCAGATGCTTGTCCCTTGGAAAAACTTTTCCCTCATTAAGTGACTTCATCATTCCCTGAGCTTTACCATTCTGTATCACAAATCTCATTCTGATTAATGTTCCTGGGTGGGTGGAAGCGTTCGATTTGTACTTCACATTTGTACTTCAATTTGTAGCATCAATACTGCTGTTTGAACATGCTTTTGTCAGCTTAATGGTTTTGTTTTCATAAATGGTTGGTTCCATAATACTGCAACTGGTCTTGCTGAATTTGTCCATGTATATTGGGAATACTTCAAGCAGATTGAACACTGCGGTAAAGGAAACCTGCAGTTGAATAGGTCTTTTCTAACCTTAGGAAAAGTAGTGTCTAAAAAATAATATTAAAAATTATTATACAGTCAATTTCTGTCTTCTAATTTAACTTTGGGACTATAACTTTCAAAGAGGTATTTATTGTATGTACTCATTAATGTATACAGAAAGCTCTAAAGACAACAAAAGGAATATATATGGTAAGTTAGTCTTTTGATATTGTCACAAATCCATCCATGCCTGTTGTTCTGTTACAAACATGCGAGAATGTTTCAAGAAAAATGGTTGAAACTTATAAATTAAAGGTTCTTCAATATTGCATCTGGCTTTAACATCTAATTAACATTTTAAAGGCTACAGTTTAATTTAAATGAATGGCAGGCCTTTGACTGCACAAGACAGCTCATGAACATGATTACAACAAAGTAATTTCCCTTTGTCAGATACAGACTTTCAGTAATAGTGTTCTCTTAGCTTAATAAAGTTAAGCACCACTTACAATCGGCACTTCATTTTGCTTCTTTCTATTATATAGAATGGTGGTTGTTCAGTTCTTATAGCTGCCATCTGCGTAGGTGTTCATTTGTACTCTCCTGCTGTGTGGGTACTCTGTCTAATTCCCAAGCTTCTAGCTTTATAATAGTTTCACAAAATGGTGTTTGAATTTTTATAAGCCAGTTTTCATTATCATTAGTTGAATGTTCCAAAGCTTTATACTGCCCAATATGGTTCTATTTTGACTCATGTTTGTATGCATTGATAATGTCTCTGTGCTGTAATTTTAGTGTTACAATATGCAATGGAAAAACTTGTTGTATAAGTAAGTTGAAATTTATAAGGCTATAATTTATTCTATAATCTTCCCTTTCCCCCCCAAATTAAAAAAAAAAAAAGATATATTTCAAAATCATTATATAATTTTCCTTTAACTGTTTTAATCCTTTTCAATGCAGTTGCAAAATTTTTTGAAGTTAAAGATACCTTAATGGGTAGAGTATAATCCAATAAACTGGAACATTCTGACACTGGCTTGTCACTATCTAAGACCCCTTGTTGCTGTGAGTTCCTGTAGTTCAACCTCAGACAAAAGAGAAGGATGTGACGGAATGGTATTCTGTCATTTTTTTCCGTATTACTTTGCCCTCCTCTCTCAAGTGAATTCAGGCATTATTACCCCTTTGCTTAGAGCCTGTTAGAGCATTCCACAATAGAAGGTCCCCCTTGTGTTCCTCAAACATGTCATGTTCCCTTGGAGAGGCATATTTGGAAGAGCAATTAAACATTGTTTCTTGCAGAAGAAAGCAAGACAACTGCTAGTATTGTATACTTACATGAGGGCCTCCTTCTCAGGATCCCAGAATGTTTTAGAAGTATTCATTAAATTTATAACACTAACTGAGGCATGTACTTTACACATGTATATTATAGTTATGGTGTGAATGATTAAACAGAGTCCTACAAAGGAAAAATCAAAGTTACATATTACATGAAATTTTTTTATAAAAAAAAAGTAAGTGGCAGAAATGAAGTTATCATGGTTCTCGATATTTCTCTGTAGTTCAAAATTCATAGGCATTTGGAAAAAGGAATCATATTTTGCCTTAGTTATTTACTGTTGTGGGAATGGTTGTTTTAAAATGTATTACTCTTCAGTATAGTCCTTTAAAATTTCTACTTGAAATAAAAAATCAAGAAAAATGAGAATTAAATCACTTTTCCTCAGTGGTTATAGACTAGATGTAGCCATCTACTAATTTAGTTTTCCTGCCCCATATTAATGGACTGGGGCAGGAAAATTCATCCCTAAACTGGGGTAAAAAATATCTTCTTTAGTATTCAGGGAATCATTTTTTATTTTGAATTTTTTATAATTTAAACTATTGATTAGATATTCATGAAGTTTTTCTATTCTGAAGTTCTTCTATTCTGACGTTTTTCTATTTTAAAGTTTTGAAACAAAAATACGTGTAGCTTGAATTATTTTTTTAAAAATTACAAAGAATTATACAATAAGTTCCTCAGATTTTAAAACAATAATCTAAATTCTTAAATGTCTTGACATTTGTCTATCACATCTCAGGCAAACTTTTCCTATTTTGCAGTGCAAGAAACTTGTGTTTTCATATTCACAATATCATCTCTAAAACTGAAGATGGTATTGATAAGAGCATAGAAAAATTTCCTTTGTCAGACTGGAAGATTAGATAAAGCTGTGAAATCTTTTGGAGTTTAAGCCCAAGTTTCACTCATGAATGCCACAACTTAGCTGAGAAATTATTTTATAAATTCCTTTGTATTGTGCATATGAAAAAGTAATGGAAACAATAAATACAGTTGTCTGGATTAATCTGAATGGGAAAAATACTCCTTTATCTCTGCTTACTTACTAATTCTGTGACCATAACACAAATTCTTTTGAGCAGGAAGTCTTATATTCCTTAATGCTGTATATCAATTACTGTTAGACAATAGTGCTTAATTTTTTTTCCACATTTTCAGAAAAAGAAAATTGCTTTGCTTAAAATCCATGATAGAAACCCTAATCCAATTTGGTCGAGGAGACTTCTGTTGTTTTTCATCGCAGTCAAAATTTCACTTCATATTCTTTATTTAAATACCTGAACACCAGGGAATCCTCATGTTTGTATCTGTCAATACACACTATGTAGTTTATTCTGAGCTAAGGTGTTCTGTTAGAACTGAAGCTCCAAGGATCTGTTTTTCATCAGGTACAAAGGATTGTAGGTGTTTGTGTAAGTCAGTGTAAGATTTTTTCTTCTCTAGTTCTGGATTCAGTACATGCTCACTAGTCTAAAAAACTCTGCATGAGCCTGAGCCTAATTAATTCAACGATCTGCAAACTCCATGAGTCTTATCATGGCAACAGCAACAGACGATGCTTCTTAAATTTACATCCTCTAGAGTGTACTTAATAGGATCAGAACAGTCACAGGGAAGAATACTCAGTTAAGGAATTTTTTTTCTGCCAGTAATCGAATTGAGTATTTTCTTTCCATTTGCAGACACCTGCAGTCAGAAAAAGAATATTTTCTTACTGAGCACTAGATTTGTCCTCAAATGTGTACAAAATACAAATGAGAGGAGACTTAAACGAGGAGGAACCATAGTTTTACTGCTGTTATGACTGGGGTTTTGCACAAAAAAATTTATGTAAATAGCTCCAAGAAGAATAACGGGCATTTTGAAAATGTATGTGGAAATACATATTACAGAAATCCAAATTCCTTGAGATACAGTGAAAAACCCAGGGGTCTTTGTGAGCTATTTTGTGATTTGATTGAATTTTTATTTCAGTCCTTCTAATTAATTTTTAAGGTTTAGTTCATAATAAGAAAGCAAGTTACACTTTTTGTTTATTTTTTCACTGTTAGCTGAAAAGGACTAGGACTGCATCCAAATTTTTAAAGTACCAATGAACCAAATACACTTTTTTATCTTAGAATCAACTCACAAAAGTGCAGATGGCACCACCAATAAATGACTGTCATGGACCAAGATCTTTTCTATGCAAATGACTAATGCATCACTACAATTCTGTCAGAGCTACAGAAAGAGGCTGCCAAAAAAAAATCATATCATAATCAGTGAGTGTTCCTGATTGTTCACTGTTTGTAGCACATATGGATCCTCTGAAATACAGAACACCTACCTAAAAGAAATACTGAAATCATTATGCATCATGAACTTTTGCATGTGTTTAGAATGTTTTAAGGAAACTATTTGGTCTACAATAAACAGACATATTTTCCCAGTGTCAATACAGCAATAGCTGTGTTAAAAAAAAAAGAAACAACAACAACAACAAAAAAAACCCACACAAAACAACAACAAAACACAACCAAAAAACAAACACAAACCTCATTAGAATCTATGCCTTAATTTACAAAGCAATAACAGTTGGAAAATGAGCTGTTTCAAGCCTTTCTCATAGGTGCCTTGAAATGTATCTATACTATGAAAAGTAGATACATAATAAATATTTGAGGAACAGGAGGGGAGAAGGAGAAAATAATTCCATTAATAAAACTTTTTATTGTATTGACCTTAGAAGATAGCTGACTTCTAACACTCTGGTGTCCAGTGTGGGAAATGACTATATGACAATTAAAAATATATCATTTTGGATAAAACCTAAATGTTTAATAGAAACTTATAAGGTATCAAAAACTGCATGTAGAACAAACCAACTCAGAAGGAAATAAACTCACAGAATTTTTGAAAGATGATGAGAATAAAATAAGAGCAAATCTAGTTCTATTGAAAACCAGTGACAAATTTAGAAGAAGAGGCTCAATGTAAAGATTGGATAAAATTAGATTATTTCTTGTTCACTCCTTTAAAATGGAAATACATACTTAAATCAATTTTTCTTTCTGTGAGTCCTGTAGCACTGTGAGAAGAGCTTGACAGGGTTCTTTCAAACTGGCACAGTTGCAAAATACATGGATTTGACTGGGGAATGAGCTCAGAGACACTCTCTCAACATTAAAACTGGTTCTCAAAGATTATACTCCAGAAAACAATTTAGGCAAAAAAGGAGATGTTTGCCTTCTACAGAAGCAACAAAGATACAGAACTTAAGAGGGAAGCATCTTCATCTGGGACAATTTACATGCCTCAACAGTTCAAGTAAGTTTATTGTACATTAGGAGTCCTCTGTAACAAAGGCCATTTCCCTATCAATTGTGTCAGAGCTTGAGTCGTCTGAAGATATTTGTCATTCCAGATTTCATAGTCAGTCAGGCCTCCAAGATGGAAGAGATTTTAAAGTTAGATTAGACCCCTACCATTATTTTGTCTAATGTATCCTACTTAGCTTAGAGCACACTCTGGAAAAAGTTATCCCAACTTCTGTTAAAAATTTGAAATTATGAAGAATTTCTTCCCTCCAGTCATGTTGTCATGTTCAGTATGTAATTTACATCTTGTCTGAATAACATCTAGTTTTTAATTTTTTTATACACTATGTCATGTTGGATTTTGTTTCGTTAGAGTAACAAATCACCTATATTTTTTCATTTGCATATTTCTACACTCTTAACAAATCCTTTTTTAATCTGCTTTTAAATAAATAAACCAGATATAGCAACTCACATCCTGATGGAGAATGCTTCTGTAGCTCAGCCTGTTCTGCTGTTTGAATTCTTTCCCTCAATAAAATTATAAAAACAAGCCCCTGAAAATAGTGTTCCACTCAAGCTTTCACTATTGGCATGTAATGAAATTGTCTTCCTATTCATATCACCTGATGTTACTCAATATAAGGGTATGTATCTATTCTGAGCTGGTTAGAGCTCCCTCTGCAACTAAAGGAGAAGGAAAAGCAATCCTACAATGGCATTCATCCTATTTTAGGAAGGATGATTCACCTTCTGGAACACTTGTATCTCTCTCTTAACAATACAGGGAACCCAGAGCTGGTTAGAGGTCTACCTTTCAGGCACCTGCACTAGGTGAAAAGATATGGAAAGGCCCATTTTGAAAATATTTTTGAGACTTCAGTTCTAACTACTTCACAGGTTTGGGACCTAAGTAATTGTCCATACTCCAATCAATTTGTATTTAGGAAGCTGGGGCACTTTACTCAAGAACACATATTTTCAAATTTTGTGAGCCTATTTCTTTCTGGAGCAATGCAAAGTAATGGTTCAAAGCCTTCACAATATAGATTTTTCTATTAATTTTTTCATAGCTTAGTTTGTCATGAGGAAAACAGAATAACATTTCTATTGCTTCTTACATTTCCCGTCAAACCGTAGTCTGTCACGTAGTTCGTAATCTGTTTTGAACTAGGGCCATATCTCTGCTGTTTGTATGGCACCTGAAGGTTGTGGTCTGTAGACAACATTACAACACAAGTAAGTCCTGTTTATATTCTTTGACATTTTCCAATTTTGACATTCACTTTTTTTGCAACATCTAGTGCAAAAGAACTGTGATCTTTTTTGATCAGGGTGACCTGCTCACCCACACTTCTTAGTGGTGTTCCTCTTTAAATGTAAGTGTGTGAGTGTGTGTTTCTTTCTATGACTATAGTTGTTCAGGTGCATTGACATCAGCTTCTTAGAGTGCATGAGCAGAACAATTCTCTAAAGTTATGCTCTGGCCATGAGTTGCACTCAAACAGTTACATTAGCCCTTTCCTCTTTCACCAAATTTAATTGGTAGATCTGCACTCATTCATTGTTACTTTTACTTATCAATCAGAACAGTTGTAGAATAGATTTTTGTCTTGGTGGGACTGAAATCAGAAAAGCAAGGTTTGCTCTTTGAGTCCTGGTAAACAGGTTTAATTGTCAAAGTTCTGAAGTAAGCAAGGATGGAATCAGAGTGTGTGTAAGCATTCAGGGCACTGTGATAGACAAAAAAACCCCAGTAAACCCAAAACATTCCTAGCATACCCAGTGCTGAGTGCTTTAATTTCTTAAAAATTAATCTGGAAAAATTCCCAGATCATACATCTGTCATGCTAATTTACAGAGGCTGAAGTCTAAGGGAGAAGCATTGAAGGTGATTATTGTTGCTCTCTTCAGCAGTACTGTCCCCCCTTTAGCCCCTCCTCCCCCCTTCCATTCCCTCGCTACACAGCAAGTTTAAGAATACCTGTATTCTAGCTAGAATTTGCTGTATGCTGATAGTGCCATTGTCAGTGCATCTGTGCAACATTTTTCTTAAGCATTTTCTAACATCCCATGGGCCCATATTTGTAGCTGGAATCTGTAGTAAAGAAGGAACAGCAGATAACATATTTGATCTCCACCACAACCTTGGTCATTCCTTTTAAAATATCTGCTATAGTTTGGTTGGATTTTTTTTTCCTTCATTTAAAATGCAGCTGTGGTACTGCAAATGACAAGTCATCCTCAGTCATCTTTAAACCACCAGGGTTCAACTCTGATCTCATTTTTCACAGGTTCTACGTGAAATACGAGCTATTCTTGATTGCCTCCAGTTTTTGTGGCCAGAATCAGACATATCATTTTAGATATATATAAATCCTCCTAGTTTGCAGAAGTGGTTGGAAAGATGGGTTTTTTTCATCAATATCCAATCTGGTTTGTGACAACTTAGTATAAAAAAGACCTATTTGTTTTTCAGTTTGCAGATTTTTTTTTGTTTGTTTTTTTAAACATAAATTTGTATTTAGGAAAGCAGTGGTAGTTATTGAGATAGATGTAGTAAGTGTCAAGGGGTTACAAAAATGTTCTAACTTCTATTACAAACTATACTAATGCTCCATCTTAACACCAAATTAATTGCACTGTATTGACTGACAAATCAGATCTTTCTGTCATTGTGTTGTCAGTCTAGCTCATGAGTTACAGAAATAACTAAAATGTTAGTAGGTTCAATATTCAATTTAATCTTCTGATTTTAATCATTCATAATCCCTTTTTAAGAAGGCTTAAACTGCTCAGACCAATGCTTCTTTTCTTCGTATTATTACAATTTCTTATACTATTATGATTACACAAGTTGCAAAACTAATGTGAATGAAAGAGCTTTCATTATAAAACAGTGAGTTGTGTTAGACTCAGATTTTCAAATCTGACCAACTTAGTAAGCTTTGTAGCATTGTCTGGGTAATGCTAGAACAGAAGGATTTTTTTTTTTTCAAATGAATCAAGTAGCTTAGAAAACTAAAAAACTACTTTTTTTTTTTTATCAGGCATCTTTGGACAAATCCGGAGACATATCCAGTTCTGATGTCTCTGGTCCAAGACCTGCAACTTTAAAAGGGACGGGTTGGCCTCTGTAAAATGATTTGAGAAAACAAAATTATTTTCAAGTGTCTATGCTTCCTATATAAGCAATATGTATGTATCTATAAATACATATATAAACCCCACACACTGAGTGCTGCCAACAGTCACTATGAATGAAATGCAGTGAGAACAAGCAAAAGAAAGCTTGGTTACTGTCTTATGGTTAACCATTTTCTTACACCACCCCTTTTTTTTTTATTTCACAGATGTACACTTTCCCTTTCATGATGAATTCTCTTCAATTTTAATGTAAAAATTAAAAGAATGTAGACATTTAATTCCATAGCTGTATGGTTCAAATATCATGTAGCAGAAGAATTTGTATTTCAGAGATGCTGGAATCTGACCATAAACTTCCTTTGTACCTGCAGCTCCATTTTATAAATTGCAGCCTACACCATACTTAATAAGATGAATGAGCTTGTTACTTATGCATCTACTCTGAAAGATTTAAACCTCAAACATACCTAAAGCTGACATAAATCTTGCTGGTGCTACCCTTCAACCAAGTGGTCGTAAACCTGACTACAGAACTGGAGCACCTGAGCTTACTTTCCCACTATTTTCTAATCAATCCCTCTGTTTTGAAAAACTGCCATCTTAGTAAGTATAATTAAATGAGAGCTGACATCAGCTGAAATCAGAATTTTCATTTGTATCAAAAGATTCTGAGTCACTGCATAGAGAGCCATTTTAGATCATATGTCAACATGGTCAGCACTTTAGCTTACCTTTTCGTTACTAAGAATTTCTGTCTGTAAAATAAGAGCATACTGAAGCATTAGTGATGTACTTAAGCAGTTCTAAATGTTGGGAAAATCCTAGCACTGTTGATCCGCTGGCATTATAAAACCCATTATAAACCAATACAAATAGAACGATTACAGTTTTAATGTTGCTTTGTGAGTATTTTAATGCAACCTGTAGCCACAGAAAAAACATACATGAATAAAAATAAAAAAGACTCATGTTTTCATTCATTCATGCATTAATGTATGTTTGCAATGTTCTGCTTTGTATGTAACTTTACTTGGCAACAGAGGCCATATTTATAGTAAAGTCACCACTAATTAATGTTATACAGCAGAGTATTTTACTACTTCAAAAAATGAGATGCTAAAAGATGCTGAAACTCTTTAAAATAAAGCAAGAAAAATTATACAACGATTTATTAATTGTTTTTCACTGTTTAAATGGTAAAGCATGTTAAATCACTGAATGAATGAAAATGTAAATATATTGATTTTATCTATCCTAATGGTTGTAAGCATTTATAAAGCCTTTAGTGAAGCCTCAGGGGAACAATTTCCCACTTTTTTAATTTAAAAATTGCTCAAAAAAATTTCTAACCCACATTTTTTATGTAATTTATATAAAAACAGAGGACTAAACAATTCACTTGAGATATACACATCTTTGTGTTCCTGACTACTAAATAACCTTCTTATTACAAAATTTCTGTTTGATGCACTTAAAAATGTTTAGAGATATAATGTGGCTTATTTTTAAATCTATAGTAAGGAAATATTTTTCCAAATATTATTTATTAGATTTCAAGTATTGAATTGACAATTTGATTTTCCTTGAAGTGAATACACTAAATAAGTAACTTTACAGACTAAAAATGTACTGAAATGAGAAGCTTTAAAACAGCTGAGTATATTTTCTCATAATTGACTATGCAATTTAAATATAGAAAAGTTTTATACAAGCAGTGAATTTCCAAAGGAAAAATGTTACAGTTCAGTTCTGAGATGTCTTCTACATAAAGGTTGAAACAATTCTATTTCAAGAAGTTATTCCTACTTTTTAATTAAAGAATTAACAGTTTATCAAACATTAGCTGCACACCAAGTATCCAATGGGTATTTCTACTGGACAAAAACTGTAAAGTTCAAATATGCAAAATAAGCAAGGTGGCAGAGGAGGCCCAAATCATTCAGCCCATCACTTTCACTTGAAGGTTTGATTTGTATTCCCTATGGAATCCACTCAGGTTTGACAGGGAATAACCAACTTTATAATCCAGCAGGATTTTCTCTTTCTTTTACAAGCTTCCAAGGGCTCCTTTTTTGCCACAAGGTTATTCAGCTCATTTGTGAAGATAAAAGTTTAGTTGTTGATGAAAGGAGTGCAGGTTTTTGCAGCTGGAGTAGAGGTGGCAAAAGCAGAAGAATGGTTAGCCACTTTGAAAGAGGTGCTTGGACAGACTGGTGTGTTAGATGTGCTATGCAAAGATCATAAATATAAAAATACCACCATTTTGTCCTACCCTGGAGAATAGCTACCTATTACTGGGGAGCTTCATGTTATTTTTTCACGTTTTACATATTAAATGTGCCCATTTTTCCTTTCCTATTTAAAACCCCAATATTGTAAATTCTACTTTTGAAATCAAAGTCTGGCAGTAGCATACATACCAATAGAAAAGATACCAAGGTCCTATCCCTAAGATACACATTCAGAGTTTATAAGGCCATCTGTCTTATGGATCCCTATAAAGACTTAAATCTTCTTTGAGAAATTTTGGTGATAAAGTGCAAGCTGGTACAGAAATCTACTTTTTTTCCCTGTGGCTACATGTTGTCTGCAGCACTGACAACAAGGAAAAAACAGTAGAAACTTATATTACAAATAAGCAGTGTTGCCTGAGAATAAAAGCAAGTTTTCATTTTCCTTTTGTATACCCTTTTGCTACTACTTTAATTTACTTAGTTTTCTATAACTATTCTTGTAGTGGTACACCAAATATTCAGACAAATACTTCTTTAATTTAGTAAATAAATGATGACTGTAAAAATCTCATATGAGGCTTTATAAATCTCTCACTTCTTAATAAATGCACAGACAGCATGTGCCAGAATGGAATGTCTCATCTTTTTTACTTAGCCCTTTCACAATCGGTGAAAGCATGTGCATTTAGAGCTCAGCTCCTGTGGAATCCATACCATTTCCATGCTTGATAGGCTCTGGAGATTCCCCAATAACACTTACATAGGGGTTGAGGATGGAGACTAATGAAAAATATTGAAGTTTGTAGATTTAAGTGCAATACTTTGCAAGTGACTAGTGAATACTCTTCAACATTTGGTTTCAGTTGATCTTCTTTTTATACGTTTGAAAACACCTAAATACTCTTGCTATCAATCAAAAATTAACAACAGTTGAATACCTTCAATCTCTATAAAGCAGTTTTTAATGTGAAAAATCATTATCAAACAAGACCAACTAGTGCTTAGAAACTTCATTTCTAAACAAGTGTCCCTAGCTAGCCTAACGATATCTCTCTGAACATTTCAAAGAATGAAATCTGCTTCCCATGAAGCAGAACCTTATGAGTTTAGTGATTTAATGTTTTTGACTGTTTTTTGTTTGATTGACCACAGTTCTCTATGTCTCCTGATTTCTATTGCTATTTACACAGGTATTACTATTTACTCATATTTTTTTATTTCTAGTATCTCTGCACAGAAGCTGAAGTAAGGTTAATTAGGTGCATGAAACCTACTGTAATTTTCCAAAGTAGATAGCATAGACTGATGGTACGGTCTCAGAAAAGTTCCTCTGTCCTTATCATACTAAAGTCCAGAACTTTTTCTCATCTCAGCAGAAACACAACTGAATTACCATGTTTCTAACATCTGAGTCCCTCAGGTAAAGTTTAGGCCTGAGGTGTAAGTCTAGACTCACCCCATCTAACATGAGGGTAGTTATAGCCTGATGTAGGGAAGTTATAGCCCAAACTAATGTTAAAGGAAGAGACAAGTCCCTCCAGTCTGTCCAGTTCACTGAACAACAATTCTTTGCTATATCTGTAAGTTGTAGTTGCAACTTGAAGCCAGGCAAATTCAAACTCATGATAAAGCAACCATTTTAAATAATCAGAATAACTATTGGAACAATTTGCTCAAGATAGAAGTTTTTTTTGCAGTCCAGTGGATTATTTGGAGCATATTCATAAACATGCTTGGATACTTTTGTGAGATAGATTTGTAGTTCAAATACAATGATTCTGAGAAGTCAGCTAGTATCTACCTTGAAGTTCGAGAAGAGCACCATGGTGGCCCCTTCTTGCTTTATATTTCCCTCTAAAACCTTTGAATTACTCTAACTTTATTTATAATTTTACGAAGTTCTGTTTTACCTGGAAATTTTATTGAGGTGTATTACTTAAATATCTCTGATGAAAAGCTTCTGGACTTGTACTGATCCCCAGGGGAGCCCACAAGATGCTCCATTTGATAATTATATTCCATTGACATCCATTTTTTGAACCTGTCAGTTGGCCAGTTCGTTAATGTCTAACCAAAACTGGAGTCTCTTACATTTATACAATTACCGCTAACAATGAAACTTGAAATCTCATCAAAAAATGAAATTACTTTTATCTGAAAAGACATATTTTCTGTAGACTCATGCTGACTGGAATTATTATACCTTAATTCTTTGACAACTGAATTTGCTATCAGCTTTTTCACAAGCTTTCTTTTATTAAAATGTTAGTGGTCTATTATAGTCTGGGTTGCTTCATTTCTCCTTCTTTCCATGCTCTGTAATATTTCTACACTTCCTGAATATCCACTCTGTCAAAAGTAAGCTTTAGTAAGAGGCTATGTGCTCAGACGATGGAAATCATTTTTATATACTGATAAACAAATGTTTTCCCTTGAAGTATGAATTTCTAGCACAGTGGACAAGTAAAACTCCATTATTGCTTTATGAAATAAAAAACAGTCAGATAATTCCTTCCCTCAAAATTAGATATATTAGTGTAAATATTTTTGTGGCTTTACTATTTTGATCAGCAACACCTTAGAGTATGTTTGCAGCATTACTAGAGTTTATTTTATTACTAGTATTCAGTTAATCCTTATATTGAAGGAAGCCATACTAAATATGGAATCTTGCATGAAGTCTTTTGCACCTTTCATCTTTTGACTCCGTTTTTCACCTTCGAACATACTATTTACATTAATTGCAGTAATGTTCATTTATTTGCCATTTGCTTTCTTATTGATAATTCTTAAATTGACATCGATTTTTCAACAAATACAATCAGTGTTAGCTGAAGCTATTTTCATTCTTGGTTATGGAATCACACTTTTTTGCCATCAAAATTTGCTTCATAAAGTTTTCCAAGTTACTTTCCCATGTTTCTATCTTAACTTTTCCTTCCCATCATCCTCCCTCGTAGTTTATCCCATCTTTGTGGAATAAACCTGAATACTTATGTATGTTATTAATTGAGACGGTAGATGGTGCCCAATATAAAGTGATGCCTTAGAGACCTTTTCCTAAGCCGCCTGACATCTGTGATTATAACTCTTCAGTCATACAGACTCTCCATCAGCTCTTGATAATCCCAATTCAACCAAACACACTCTCTTTAGTGTTACCCAAATTCAAAACATAAGAATACTTTATGAATATGTTTGATAGAGAATAACTTATAATGATCTGCCAGAAAAAAATTTACAGTCCTATATAAAGGGACTTAGTCCTTTCATGTGTCATTTGGTGTGAGATGGTCCATAAACTAGAGAATAGCCAACAACTGCAGTCTGGTTTTGAAAATCACAACAGAAATATTTTAACTGCTGTCCACACAGTATATAAGTAAAAGAAATGTGTGATGACCATGGATTTTGCAGCACCGTCAAGCAGATTACCCCTTTAGTTTAAAATTTCTTTGTATCTTCAACAGCAAGAAGCACCTCAATTAATAGTGACAGTCTTAATCACTACCATTTCTTATGGAAAGTGTGGATATATAGGTGAATTATGTTGAAAATAGAGAAAATTTGATGTGTTTAACTTTGGAAATTTTCTTCTGCCCTCATAGGCTGGGAATTGCTGCAGTAACACATAATTCCCCACCGTAGATTTGGACTTCTAGTGTTTGAATCAGATCTGATGGAGTATTTTGCACTTAATGCTACAAAAGACTGCAGTTAGTACTTGTATGTTTCCCTCCTTTTTTGTTCACTAAGTTGAGTACCCCTCTAACACAGCTTAGTATGCACATAATTGGTTTGAAATAAATGAGACCATATTACTCTATCTGTAACAACTGTGGGGCTGATTTTTCATTGCTTTAATTTTAAATAATCCACTAATGAAGGATAAAGTGTGTACAAAATGCAACAAATGAGAATGGTAGCATTTTGTATACACTCTGCAAAGATATAATAACTCCACAAGCAGCAAGGCAGGAAATAATGAGACCCATTTATTTTTACAGGATCTTTTACCTTCAAAAGAATTGAAACCAGGTTGGCTTCCCAATTGATTGCAATTTTTGGCACAGTCATAGAATAGCAGAACGTTGAGGTGTTGGAATGGACCTTAAAGATCATCTAGTCCCAGTCACCACTGCCATGGGCAAGGGACACCCAAGAAGAAGTTGCCTAAACTTAAAACCTGAATCTTTATAAGACAAAGCAGTGCTTAAGACCTCTAAGCAAATAAAGCATGTAGTACCACCAGAGTTCATGTTCTGTTCTCAAAAAAATAAACCCAACAATTTGTTTATGTAGGGATTCTTATCCTTATCAGACCTATTTGGGTCCAAAATGGGTCTTTAATGGAAAAGACTAGGATCTAAAGTTTAAGTGTGTCATTCATTGCTACACATCCCATCAAGAGTGTGCTTGTAGGTCATGTCCATGAGAAGCATTGAAGAGAGTGAGGTAATTTCTCAGCAGGACATTCTCTCTGATGGAAATTATTTGTTTAAAGGCTACCAATCAGAAAGATTTTTATGTATATCCGCAGGTTTTGATTTACTGCAGCGTAATGTAAAGAAAATAATCGCCCTGGAGTTTTTCTTCTGCATTTAAAAGTAAGCTGAATTAAAAGAACTAAAATAATGCATTTTGTTTTGGTAACATGGTGGCAAGACAACCCAAACCATCCAGACAAAACAAGTAGAAATTGGATACCATTACTGATGAGTTTAGAATTGGTATTTAATTTCAAATTGCTTATAAGGAAACCATTCCATAATTTCGGTAATTCAGAAATAAAAAATCTAGTGTTAATGCAAATGGGAAGAGAATATTAGTTTTCTTTTTAAGTTCAGTTTTGTGATCTCAGAGTCTAATATCCTCTCTTCTCACTATCAACAAGTAACTGCTGCCATTGACCACGTACTGTTTCCTGGAATTACTTCTTGACAAGAGGAAAAAAAACAAGAGTTATTTTAATTTCAATATAGGAAAGAGATAGACTGAGTATAATCTAGTTGGTAACCCCATTGTTATTTCTCCAAAACTCCACTGTTAGAGTATAGTTTGTGAGGAAAAAACTGGTTTAAAGCAATATTTACTACATTATTAAATGTTTTATCATAACTAAGTATAACTGCAGTAATATATTTACAGTTCATACAGCATATTAGGTACAAACTACATACAGTGTATGAAGAGAAGTACAATAGAGAGAATGTTAAATTAGAAAGAAAGTTAAGTAATATCTATATCATGATAAGGAAAGCCTTATCTGTAATAAATATATCTTACAAGCTCACAGATATGTATTTTTTGAAAAAGATGGGGCAATCTAAAATGTAGAAACAACATATTGGACAAGAATATAAAAAGAAATAACTGTACACAACTGTAAGATGCAAAAATAAGATAAGAAAAATGTTTGATTTCAAATTCCAATTATAGCCTTGAAAATTGATAAGAAAAGAGAATATTTATCTTTATTACTAAAGAACTAAGTTATCCGATTTTTTTGTTCTTCATATTAGATCATTTATATTTCTTTTATCATTTCTCACTTAAACACTCAGAAAGCGCTAAACTAATATTCTTTATGTAGTGTTACACATGTCATAAGACAACATCATTTTACTATGTCAAAGATGTTTCCACCATTTGGAGCATATCTATCATCGAAATTCAATTAAATATTGCCTCTCTATCTTCAGCTAAAACAAACTGTTTACTTATGTTTGCTCAGTGTTTACTTCACAAGAGGTAGAAGACCCAAATACAACAGAAAAATAGATGTCTTGGCATATAACTGGGGTCAAAAAAATTAACCCAAGGAAGAAGGTCTAATCTTTCGGTGTCAAGAGAAGACCTTTTTTTCCTTTGCCAAGTAAAAGGTAGCATTACAATGTTATTCATACCTCATGTGGTGTCCTAACAATTCCTCTATTGAAGCTGAAAGGGCTATATTCCCTTTGTTGCAAAGTATTAAATTTGTCCCTTGAGATTAGTGTGTAGGCAGTTTTAAAGGATGAAACAGGATTAGATAAGGTTTCTTACCACGAAAGAGTTCTGAAACTGTGCTGAAGAAACCTCTTGTGTTACATGTGCTGGAAAAAATCTTTTGTTTTAACACTTTGAATCACAAGTCTAATTTTTGAAATTATTAGTTGACAAAATGTTTCTTTATGGGTTTTACAAAAGGCAAATAAAGTACACACACAGGGAAAATGACACTAACTGTATTTGATTTTTTTTGCTATGAAATTTACCTGCCATTTGTAATTTAAAATATACTCCCAAAACTTGATACAAAAAATTATAGAAATTCTACTTATTTTCTAAAATATGTAGTGTATGTCTGCATTTCTTGCTGTGATTTAGGGAAAAAAAAATATTGTACTTTTATAACTTATGATCCGAGCCAAATAGTTTTAGTCTAAAAAGCTTCAAAACCCAAATGTCAAGCAGGGGCCTAAAAAAGTCAGTCATTCAGCTATGCTCCACTCACTTGTATAGAATTAATACCATTGTGTGTTACATGAAGACTTTCATGAGTTTGATTACTGCATATTCAGTGAGTACAGTTTAAACATTTCTCCTTTTTTTTTAAAAATCTACTTTTGAGGAATAAAACCATTCCTAATAAGTATCAAGGGCATTATTAGCATGTGAAAAAATGAATAGTAGAACAGGTTAAAAGGACTGTATGTTGGTTTTACCTAACGAGTTAATAAGCAAAGGCAGTTCTTTTTCTTTATCCCTGAAATTTTTAAGCCATGTGGACTTTGACCCCAGCCATGTCCTGGGGGGCATCAGGCAAAGCATCGCCAACCAGTCCAGGGAGGGGATTGTCCCGCTCTGCTCTGCACTGGGGAGGCCTCACCTTGAAAATTGTGGCAGTTTTGGGCACCACAATATAACAAAGATATTAAGCTATTAGACAGTGTCCAAAGAAGGGCAATGAAGATGGTGCGGGACCTTGAGGGAAAGCTGTATGAGGAGCGGTTGGAGTCACTTGGTCTGTTCAGCCTGGAGAAGATGGAGGAGAGATCTCATTGCAGTTACAACTTCCTTATGAGGGGAAGAGGAGGGGCAGGCACCGATCCCTTCTCTGTGGTGACCAGTTACAGAACCCATGGGAGTGGCCCGAAGTTGTGTCAGAGGAGGTTTAGTTCGAATATTAGAAAAATGATCTTCACCCAGAGGGTGGTTGGGCACTGGAACAGAATCCATGGGGAAGTGGCCACTGCACCAAGCCTGACAGAGTTCAAGAAATATTTGGATGATACTCTCAGGCACCTGGTGTGATTCTTGGTGATCGCCCTGTGCAGAGCTAAGAGTGGGACTTGGGTCCCTTCCAACTCAGCATCTTCTATGATTCTGTAATTCCTCAAATCCCTGTTCTTGGTTAGCTTTTCTACAAGGAAGACTAGACAAATTCATCTGGTAGCCATCATTATTCTTCATCTAGTCCTTAAAAAAAGGTACCGAAGAATGATATAGTCCCACCCAAGAGAGAAGTGCACCTCACTTCATGTGTAATAACCTTGCTGGCTCATGACTACAGTTACATAACTATGGAATCCTCATCCTTCCTGTTTTACCCACTCTACAGCTTTTCGCCTACTACAAAGTCCACTACCTTCATCCTGAATATGACGTTTGAATTCAGAAAGGCTGTGGAAAGAGTCTCAAGACTATTGTCAGTGTTCACTGAAGAGTTAATGGCAAGATGCACAGCAATCCCTGTTCCTTCTGCATCAAAATATCTCTTACCCTCAGCCATGAACTGGAGAGCGTAATTTCTGAAGCTGAATGCTTGGGATGCCCAAATCAATTTTTACACCTTTATGTGTAACATGGCTCAAAAAAGTTGTTGATATGTATAGGATGTCAAAGAGCTAGTCTGATGTTATGATGTGACTATTTAATCTGTTCCTTTTTCCCTTTTAAATTATAATTAAAAATAACTTCAGAAGATTGACAAAAAAAAAAAAAAGAACAACATCACCTGCAATTAGAAGATATTTCTGCACCTACACAAGAGAAGACAATGTACTGCAGCTAAGTCTGCTGTTAAAATATATTCTTCACAATATGTACCAAATAAAAGCTAAACTATAAATATTAATGAAGATTGGAGAGAGGAAAAGAAAAGGTGTTCTGTTGCTTAGTGTTCCATGCATTCAACAAAATCAGCATACTTTAAAAGGAATTAGATTACTTGCCCCTTTTTCCTCTAAATTAGACACATCAAGATGTGATTCTTCCCACACAAGGCTACTGGATCATAAAAATGTACATCATTAATGAAGTTAAGTGGCACTAGGTTTGTAATTTTCAAGGCACAGATAGAAAAGGTACTCTGTTATAATTCATGGACCATTATAATAGATATATTACCTTAATGTAAGGCTCTGAAATGACTATCTTCATTTTCTGCAGCTGGAAGAAAACTCACTTTGAGAAAAAAAATAAAAGAAAAATCCTCTAAGAATGTTTCCAAGTATATAACTCATGAACTTTTCTCTGCCTATCACTGAGAGGACATAACATCATTAAAAGGGAATGTCCAATGTGTTCAAAAGTATTGTATGTCCCTATGTCATGTGTAAGGGAATGGCATCTTATTAAACTTGCACCATATATTTTAGCATTATAGTCTCTCTACATTTCAGCTGACCACTGCAGGTAGATAAAACTCGGAAGACTTCTGAGCCTAAGTGCAGCCTCATCTAGTTTTGAGGAATTTTTGAGGTATAGTGTAAAACATATAATGAGGTTCATTGCAAGGTATTTCTCAGAAAGTATTTCTTCAGAACATTTAGCCAAAAAATGATAAAAGCAACAGTGGCAGGAATTGTGGGAGAAGTGGCAGCTGTATTGAAGACTCAGGCCCAAATTCACATGATCGGCATTGTTTGTAGTACGATGACCACTAAATATATTCCTCTGGCATTGACAGTGTTTGGATTTCAAGGTGAATGGGTCCCTCAGACTAATTCTCTTTCTATCCTCTGGGAGTTTTAATTATAGCCACAGGAGTACTTTTTGATACCTCAACTCAGTTCTCCAAAATAAGGCAGGAAATTATGTGTTAATAGCAGAAAAATGCCCCAAATACACTCTTCTCATTGCAAATGATCATAGAACAAAACAAAGTTAGTTGATATTCACACTATAAATGTCTGTGCTACTGTCATACAGTGCAGTATGTGAACAAAATAATAAAAGATGATCTGTCAACAAGCTGCTCTCTTAAGTTGGTAATTATTTTGAATGACATCGTATCACATCTAAAATAAATTTAAACAGTATCAGCAAAGTACAAATACAACAATATCACACAGCTAAGATGAACAGCAATAGCTCTCATTCTAGTCAGTACTTTTTGTAATATTTAGTTATTGTTTGGAAGAAACCCACTACACCCAACAGTTTTCACATTAAATATAGGCAAATAGCTTAAATTAAACATATGATATTCCATCATTTTACACAGGAAGTCATATTTATATATTTAGGCTTTTAATTTCTTGAATTACAGGACACAATGGAAGTAAAGATATTCCTATATTTTCAAGTTCTCTTTTGATTGGTAAGGGACAGTGGAAGCCCATCTGTTTTGCAGCAAAGAAAGCCCCAAACCATCTGTGTAGAACCACATGCCAGCTAAAACACAGAGATATGCACAGTTTTTTGTTATGAAAAATTTTGCAGCATTTTTTTCATGTATTAGTGTGAATAAATTAGCAACAACTAAATTAAAGAAATCTTCTGAGAATACACTAACTTTCTAGTGCACACTGGAAAATGTATCCATTTAGAATTGGCAGAATTTGCTCTTCTGACTATTTATTATTAAGACACATAGATCTCTGTGTGTTTAATAGCAGTATTTTTATTAGCATCATAATTGACGTTAATTTACCTGTGAGGTGTTCTTTAGAGAAAAACTTACATAATTGCAACCACGCTTATATGTTGACCTAGTAATAGCATTGGAATATATCAAAAAGTTGGGTATATATGTTTCTTTTTTATCTTAAAAAAAAAAAAAAGCCAGAAGAGGGTAAACTCACCCAACTCACCCAAAAATGACCATAGCTTTACCTAACCTGCAGGTTTACATCATCTACCATTTAAATGGGTTTAAGAAGAAAAATGCTATGTGGAGAATAGTCTCTGAAATGAATACCAGATGAGAATTGTGGGCAAGTCCCTCACTTGCCCTCATACGGGCACTGTGTCCTGTGTCAAGCAGAGAAAACACTGTGAGCTCTGTTGACAGTTCATTAATGTTCAATATTTTCTTGACATTAGAGCAATCTTAACCAAGTGGACAGAGAACTTTTGAAAGTCTACAAAGTAACTGAAGAAAGCCAAGCAAAATGCACAAATAAACAGACTTACATCATTTCTGGATATATATTAGTGATCATACACTGGCAAAATAGCAGCCAGTTCTCAGCTGTTTTCAGAGCCCAAATAAAATATTTTTTAAATATAAAAATAAAATTATGATTTTGAAAAATGATTGGGCTGTTTCTATACAAATGTTCACTTACCATTTCTCAACACTGGGGAAATAAAAGATGATCCCTGGATTTTATCCAGAACATCTTTTAACTGAAGACAGTTGAGCTATTCTAGTCTTGAACAAGAAATTTGATCAGCACAAAGCTTTCACAAGCATGTTTTGGATGAAGATGCATGATGTAAAGAGCAGGCATTTTCTTAGTTAAAAAGGCCATCACATCCTTTTGCTTGCATTCTTGATAACAAGCCAGATCTCAAAACCTTCTAGCAAAGCTTCTAGTTTTTGTTAAAATGTTAAAATTCTCACGTAGATTTAAACCTTCAAAATTGGGCAGTACAAGGATCAAGGACAAAGCGCAACAGTTAACGTTTTCCATCTTTCTAGAAATCTTGTTTGATTCTATTTTATTTAATTGTTTTTATGGACTAGTAAAGATCAGCTTTTGTCAAAGAAACTACTCATTCAGAAGTCATCTTAGAATTTACTTTAGAAGATGTATGACAGGAATAAGACTATCTCTGGCTGTGTGGTTTAGACCACTCCCATGAAAGCAAGGCAACAGTAATATAAAGTCTAATGTTTATGGTTTTCACGGTTACTGTATTACAATCCTAGTTCCTTTTAGTAAATAACCAGATATTATTGTTACATCTTTATTTCTCCATCTATGGAGAAATTGATGCTGTCAATATTTATCTTTATGTCTTACAATGATGATACCTGAATTCTGATTCTGGAAATGCTTGCTTTACTGTAGCAGTTGTTACATACCTAGTTAAGCATTCAGGATAATGGGATTTATGTAATAATATTACATGTTGTAAAGAAGATAAAATATTGCTAGAATAGAAAACTAGAATACTATAACAACCATTTTTTAATGGAGAATGCTGTGGCATGGAATTTGTTGTGAGTTATCTGGGGGGTAACTCCTCATAAATGTTAAGTCCAGATGACTTGGTCAGATACTTTAGTGGAGAATTTCATTATTTAACAAAATTGAAAAGATCCATCTTCTTATAGGCCATACTGTAGATTATTTTTAACCACAATTCAATGATTCCCAAAACAGTGGCTACAGTTGCCTTTTGCACCATGTGCAGTTGGGTAAGCAGCACTTTGCAAAAGTGTATAGTTTGATAGCTGGTATTCATCCCCAAGCTTTATCAAAGCCTCCAGATATAAAAAGATTATGCGCCTATTGCCTAATGGTCTCCTTGAAGCTTTTACACAACATTAACACATTATTTCTGTGATCACTAGCACAGGGTTTAGATTTGGTTTGCTGTGGTATGCACATTTGTATTTCAATGTGAAATGCAATCCTGCAGATTTAAATACTTATCCAGATATTTTACTGAATTATTTTATTCCATTAATTTAGAAGTTAGAACTCCTATTGTAATTTTATTTTTCTTCAGGGTAAAGATTCATTCAGATTTTATAAGTAACAAACTTACTTTGCACAGCAGCAATCATTTCGTGACAGTGTAAAGTAAAGGAAATACAGACACAAATAATGGTAGCTATGAACATACATCTAGGGTAAAAGCAGATTCAATGGCTCCTAAATCCAAAAGCATGAATTTGCAGAGCTGTCCCTAGACAGACACAAAGTGTATCATTTCTTGCCAACAGTGACTCTTTCTCCAAGTGAATTATCTATGGATTGAAAGACCACCAAATGAACCTTAATATTTGCAGTTCTTAATGAAGATATAGCAGACCAATTCTAACAAGATAAATTAAACTGAAGAGACTTCAGAAAAGTGATTTCTTTCAACCAAAAAATACAGCATCATCTTCATGACTAACACTTTTCATTATGCTATACAAGATAACTTTGTGATCCTATAATTATTTTTACATTCATTATTTTAGAGTGTGTAGAATATCCCCCTCTTGCTGAATAATGAATGACCTGTTTTGAACTACACAAGAGTTTTGAAAGGAGAAACTATTCGCACATGAAGGAGTATAAAAAAGCTGTGATTTTCTGCTTGACTTAAAATCAGTTTATGATTCAGTTATAAGAAGGTTAATCAATCTGAACTAAAATGGAAAAGAATACACATAGAAATGCAAAAAGAGATCATCGTTTCAGAATAATATATTTTTATGCACACAAACTGCTGAGATGTTTTCTGTTTGCTCCTATCATGAAACCTCCAATACTTTTATATTTACAATCTTTGGTTACCCGTAACTGAGGAACACTGCTTTCAAACGAGACCCTGTTTTGCAATATGGCAGCTCTTAAGATATTCTAACAGAAAAACATATGAATTAAACAAAGAATCCACTTAGCTCTTGACAATGTTGCTTTAAAAGCAAATGTAGAGATATTTTAATGTAATAGCAATTAGCGGGCTTGTAAGAAAAAATAAGCTCAAGCAGATAAAATATTTCTCTTTTAGAAAGAAAATTTATTTCAAATTTCAGTTTTATTGGGGAAATATAATAAGATTTATTTTTGAAGGAAGAATATAATGTCATGTCTGTAAAAAAATAGTATATTTTCAGGAGTTCTTTACAAAACACAAAGGTCTAATGAGATATTTACCTGTATTAGTCAAGACTATACACACAGTGTTTGTGCTTGTTAAAGCCTTTCAGTCATTCTAGGCTTAGGGAAATAGTGTCCAAATGTACCATATTTAGCTTCTATCTCAAATTCTCCCGAGCTGTCAATTTAGGTGTTAAAGAGACCATTTGTAAAGCTTGGCTGGGATTTGCCATTATTGACTGGAATGTGTGTTTATCATTACATTCAATGATGAAAGTGGAACATGTAGCATATGAATAAATGTCAGCAGATGTTTCTTTTAAATGGCCTGGTTTCAACCTCCTGTTGTTTGTCTTGAATACAAATATTAAAAAAGAGAAAAAGGCAGAATTTTTTATGACATAAGTGCAAGGGTAGTTATATTAAAAAAACAACAAAAATAATGACGAAAGTCAAGAACAAGGAAAGTATAATTAATAAGAATTATGTTGATGCTACTATCTGGTTTGATATTATAAAAGCCACAAGAGCAGCAGTTCAGTGTTGGCTATATCATTCCATAGTCACTCAGCAAGAAGTAAGGAAGAACTTAGAGTCTATTCTCAGAAGCATATTACATAGGGTTCAATAATTTTTAAAATTTTATAGCATTATTTTAAAACGCCTTGCTTAAACTCATAGCACCAAGAAAAAGGGGGTCTCACAGAAAAGAAGTCTCTACATACATTAGTCTTGTTCACAAAAGCAAATATTTCCTTTAAAATAATAATAATTTTTTAAGTCCTTGAAAGATTCTCACCAGTGGCAATGGGTAACACCACTGCAAAATTAAAACTTAAACATGTAAATATTTCTGCAATGTGTGGAAATGAAAATAAAGAATTTATGTAGACCTCCTATTTTTCCCTCTTCTTTTTTCCTAGAATAATAAAATAACATTAGTATAAAAAACAATATTCAACTATCTGCTGCCAGGGTCGTATTCTGCTGCTCTACCTCACATAGTGGTGTCCAATTTTGCTGCATGGGACTATCCTGAGAGTAAAATAATGCTCAGTGTGAGCAGTGAAGGCAGAATCTGGCAGGAATTAGTATACAGCACTGTAAACTCAGCAGTATTCCAACTAAATCAATAAAGTGAACAGAGACTAAATCAAATCAGCCTTGTGTTTACTGGAATGTGTTGCATTTTGTATCTATCTAAATGAAAATATGGTATCGAGGTGTTGAATATCTGAGGCCCTCTGTCTTTACCAAGAGGTGCAGGTGCTCAATACCATTGTAAATCTCATTTTTAGTAAACAGAACAACTTTACAATTATTATAGTCCATATATATATAGAGAGAGATTATTTATGAATATTATAAATATTCAGATATTATAATAAATCTAGAGTTTAGACAGGGGATTTAGGATAAAAACCAACTTCTTTTGAAAGAAAGCATTGTTTCAATATGTTCCTATTCAAGAAAGTATTTCCTACATTGAAGTCTAAAATAATAAATATGTGATATATTTCTATAAGACTATATCTAATGACTGTAATGGATGCATATTTTGTAATTAAATACTATTTCCAATTCCTATCTAGAAATACTATTTCTAATTCCTATCTAGAAATACTATTTCCAATTCCTATCTAGAAATATATTATGTATTTACTTAGAGTTTTATGAAAATCACATGTGAACTTTGAATTAAAATAAGAAGGCTATCCCTGTTGCTATACATTCTTCTCAGCTGACCACTCATATTTATGATATCCTAATCACAGCAAATGCAAAAGACTATCCGATATCTCCAAGAGAATGCCTTTTACAAATGTAACTGTAAAGATAGCTGTTCACAGATGCATAATATATACCTTTAGTAACATACGGACTACAATCTGATTTTCAGTATCTTCTCAGTTCAAGGTTATGTTCTATACCTGATAGTCTGATATAGCAATATTGGCCAGTTGCTTATTGGATCTGGAAATAGTAATTCTGGCCAGCTGCTTTCTGGAATTAAGGAAAAATTATTCTCAATGTATTCATTTTCCTTTTGATAAAAATTTTTAAAAATATGCGCAAAACTATATCCAGTATCACAGGGGGAAAGTCCAGTTTACAAAAAAAGAAAGTCAGTACAAAAAATAATAGTTTCTAGGCCTATGATTTTTAAATAATAATCTCTAAACCAGTGAAATCTTCAATTAAATGAGTAAGGAATTATGTAGTGCTACCAAATACGAGTGAACTGCTCTACCTCCACCTCATTTTAGTGCAATGCATCCAAAGGGTGATGCACTCAATACCCACTTTAAGGAAATTTATTTCCTCTCCTAAAGCAGTGGATGAGGAACCATAAGATTACAGCACTGCTGTCCTTTGCCAGTAGTGATGAGTTGAGAGTTGAGCAAGTCTTTGTAGATAATCACAGAGTATAGACAAATACAGTACAGGGACACCAGAGTAAATATAAAACATAATAACAAATATAAAGTGAAAATATAAATATATTTTATAATAGTTAAGACACTGAATGAAAGTGTTGTCTAACTTCAAGGAGTAAGTGAAAAAAGGAGAGTAAGAATTGCAATTTAATTATCTTGGTCTTCATTCTGGAATTTAATAAGCAGATCAATAATGTTGGCTCTATAGCTGCATTCCAAGAGTATCATGCTAGTTGTTTTTGCACTTCATACACTACAGCATTTCATTTTAAGATGTTTTCAGAGTGTTTACAGTCATTTCTGTTCTTAGGCCTGGATTCATCAAAACACTGAGCTTATACTTAGCATTATTCCCTCAGCATGAGTAGTATATTTATACATATGTATAAATGTTTTCTGGAATAGGGTTGGTTATAAACATGCAAAATGATTCGATGAATTTAAAACAAAAACTAAAACAAAAACTAAACCCCCAATATATATTGAGAAAATATGCTGTTTCTTCTGGATTATCCTCAAATAAGAATATCCTATTATGATTTAAGTCACTATATAAAAATATATGGATTAGGATATCTTCTCTATATTTAAAAATTATTGAATTTAATAATATTACAGTATTGACTATAGACTTCATTTCAGATTCATCCTTCAAAAATCTATAGGTAGTGCTGACATTCAACAATCAGAAAGCAAGGAAGAAATCTAGGAGGGAGACTGAATTTTCCCTATCTGCTTAGATCTTTGCACGTTTGCTCTTCAATTGCTCCTCACCCTTCAGATAAGCTTGAAAATAAACTTCAACCTTTCAGCACTATGCACACTTCACACATTCCTTCATTTCAGCAGTTAACTCTTACCTCCTCAGATAAAACCAAAACACACACAAAAACTATTCCATGTTCTCACTCCTAAGGAAACAATAACTGTAGGTCAAGGTCATTTCAGAATTACTTAAACTTTTCTTTGTATTCTTTAGCTTATAAGTTATTTAACTTCCTGTTCTGCCACGAAGGTTTTGGAAATATTTGCATGCTTCCTCCCTGCTTCCTCCAGTAATATTTTGGACTGATAAATATAATTCTGAAGAATTTGGAGGGTTACAAGGAACAAGCAAAAGCCCCCTTTATTCCTACAGGATGCCTGTTGTTTAAGGCTGAGAGACGATCTAGAACTAGATAATATCCTATGAAAGTTTGGGGACAATTGTAAAGAGTGAGCTGGGGACAATTGTAAAGAGTGAGTATTGTGTGATATTAAGAAATGGAGCTCAGAGTTCAGGGCTAGACTCCCTAGACACCCACAGACCTTTTACTACAGTCGTCTCCAAAGGCAATGCAGCAGCAGATGACAACCCATTTCCCAACTACGTGTGCTAATCATTGCAAAATGAATACAGAAAAGTCAGGTGACATTTGTACCCTTTCCACATGGCAATTTGAAAAGATTGAGTCCCCTCAGGAATCCTGCCTCCAGAGAAACCTATCTAGTTAGAGGTCACCTAAATAAGTGGAAGCAGAGCACTTGCAGTGAAGTGCCTAGATCACAGAGAGCCTTGGTTTTCTTTGTCTCTCATTTCTCATTCTGCTTTACGTTCTTCATGGGCTATAACCAGGCAGATCCATGATTGGTGGGAGGGAAGTACAGGAGGACATGTTTTTGTTTTAGTCATGGAAACGTCCACACTCGTGCAATAGACAAGCAGCCTGATTCTTATCCTTACATACGTTAAGTAAATGAGGTGGACAAAAGGAACAAAGGTCTAAATAAAACAGAAAACAGAGATATAACTGTCCAGCCTCTCTGGACACTTCAGACAGAATTTAAGTATATCTAATTAATTTTTGTGGAAGTCTAGTCTAATGAAGCTATTTTGGTGTGAGCAAGCATTCTTCTGTTCCCAAGTGCAATTAACTATTTTCTGTTGTCCCAAGCTGCATATTTGTCAACCTCATTCTTAACCTGAATGCATGACTCTCACTCATGGCAACTCTCAGAGTAAAAATGTGATTACCGTAAAGTGCCTCTGTACAAGCAAACCATACACTAACTCGGTAAGAATTTTTATGCTAATGTGGACTTTGGATAATTTCTTTTTTCTTCTTTTAATATGCATGTTTTACTCCCCTTGACAATGCATTCATACTGAAGAAAGTATAGACACCTTAATCCTGCTTGGCAAGATTTCCCTTTAAAGCCTTAGTCCCAAGCAGGCATGTGTAGTGTTTGTTGACCTTTTGCACCAGACCAATCATTCCACTGTGTTCTAAAGTAACACTTCCTTTTCTTGGCATGCAGCAAGACAGAGTTGGATGACGAAGTCTTTGAAGTATAGCATCTGAAGCCCCAAGTATAAAAGCAGCTTAAGCAGCCATGTCAGTAGCAAAGGTTGCTACATTTTTTTTCATTGTAGTTTAATTTCAAACAATTTCAAAAACTCTGAATATTAAAAAGCTCTGTTCTAGTGAAGGATTAGTGAATAAGTCTCTAAGTGTTTCCCTAGATCTGATTCTCTCCATGTAAAATGTCAATTACTCCAATAGGACCAGGGTAAGACCCAATGCCACCCTTGCGTCAATATGTGAAGAACAAAGTCCTTTTTACAGTCAATTTAACTACTTAAATATTCATAGTAGGAAGATGTCTGGGGTGCTTAAATGTTCTTAATGTTAATAAGACTTGCCCATTTCTTTTAATGCTGTTTATTAATAAACCAAAATCTCAGTACTTTAGGAGACAAAAAGGAACAACTCTTATATCTTTTTTTCAAATTCTCTGATGTAAATGCCCATTTGCATCTGGGGGTGTGTGTGAACTTGTGTTTGAAATTTCAGTATTATGTATTATATAAACTATAAAAATGTTTCCAAAGAATCACAACCTTTATAAAATAAATGACCAGACAGAGAAAAGAAAGATACTAATTTATATGTTCACATTTCCTGGAAGAATCTAATAGTTCTCATTTATCCATGTACCTCAAGTAATGACATTAGTTATAATCAGTTATTTTAAATATTTTATGAAAGATATAATGGTTTACTACCATGTTAAACAACATGAAGCAGTATTAGCCACAAACATGATCAACAAAACTAAAATTGTAAAGCTGAAAAAGGAGTTGCATACCCAGTTAAATAGATAAATAATTTCAACTGTACAAAAATCTTGAAACATCTATTTTAACGACACATGACCTGTTCTAAATGGACAGATTGCAATGTAAGAACCAGCACAAACCAGTTGTGGTTTTTGCTGTACTCTAATTTGCAACATCTGATGTGGAACAGGAATTTATAATAGCATTATATAATGGTTGTGTAACAGTAGTCTTTAATTTTATAATTTTCCCATTTTGCCTGCTCCTGTTCCCCTCTCCCAAGTCTATCTGCTTTTGATGATCAGTTTACAGTCTCAAATTCTGCTACTTCCAATGAAGTATTATTCTATGGATACTTCTTGGTCTTTGATCATTTGGTTTATCTCCAGGACCTAAAAAGGAAGCCTAACAATAGCTCCAGATATGCTGCATAAGTGAGGAACTAGACATAAAAGAAGAAAAGATGCTAAAAAAGTCGAGACACTACAGAGCCCACGATGTCACACTTGTATCATTACACCAGCAAGAAAGAGATCGGTTGAGTAAGTCTTGCAGTCTCCTGCTTTTGTAAGGATCTCTGAATGCACTGTTCTAATCACAATATAGATTCTTGCTACGATCATGGGTGAGAAAATGACACCCAGATTTCCCACAAACTTGTTCAGTATCTTATTTGAATAATGAGATGTTAGGGTCTTTGGTTAGGTTTCTACCCCATGCACTAAGGGAGTAACCTTGGGCAGCTATCAATGTATTTTCCATACAATAAAGTCAATGAGTTTGCACATATGGTATACAGTGTATGCCATGGTAATCAGCACTCTATTACTCTCAGCTGTGAATGTTCTCTTCCGTGTGTTTTGTTCACACTAGCTAAGTGGCACTACCTTTTTCTTTCTACCCACACCGTACCTTGGAAGTCCACCTGCCTATAAAGGGAGGGCTCTTTACTTGGAGCTCCTTGCACCAAGTCACAATCACAATAGAAGTGAATGGTCATCTTTCATGAACAGCCAAACATGCCTCTTGTGTTATGGCATGCTCTAAAAATAAGACAGTTATTCAGTTAAAAGGAATATCCAAGTTAATGTAAACCTTGGATATTGGATAAAAGGAATATCCAAGTTAAAGTCAGATTGGTTTATTAATTTCATTGTTTCCTACACTGGTCCCTATGAAATGGAATTATCCATTCTCTTATTTGACTCTTATCTGGTTGTTTGATATTCTTTTATTTTATTTATTTTTTCAAAAGATCAGAACTTGTCATTCCTGCTACTTTATTTCTATCCTTTTTCTCTTAGGAAACTATTTTTACTATTCTTCATAGTCACTATTTTTCATTGTTCTAACTCACTTTCCTGAAGCCATTGGAAAAGGACCGCTTGCCTTTTTTTGCCACTCTTTGCTCAGTAAAAGAAATTGGCTAAGGATAATAGTTATACATTTGCAATTTCACAGTCAACATTGTTATGTATGTAGGATCTGGTGCAATATGTAGGACCCAATTCAATAGTATAGGGAATTTTTCTGCATAGGCCAAGATTATATCAAAGGATATGCTGCTTTGGGCTTGTAATGAACTATGTCACAAAACACAATGCAAAATTTTACCTTTGTGACAGGAAAGGCAATATGTGACTTTCTGTTTCAAATCAAATCTAGTGGGGTTTGAAGGTCTGCTGCAAGTAAAATGTGCTTTTCCACCATCTTACATGTAAATTTTAAAATTCAACATTATACCATTATGCATGTAATTCTCCTTAGCCGTGTTCAATTCTGGAATAATGTATAATGGCATAATGCTAGAGATTATTTTAATCCCTCCTTATTCCTAATAATGATCATGAAAAGCCTACCCTATTGTATCAGATGCATGGCCTACTCAATCTCATTTTTGATGGGCAGGAGGACTGGAGAGAGGGAAAAGGAAGTGGAATTAAACACAGTCTTTCCATAAACTCATATAGCATACAATTTTGTGATATTCTGTAAATTGATATTTTCTTATAGACCTTTCATGTTTATGGCTATAAAGATATGCTTTTTGTACAATAATAGATTTTGCAAAAATAATGAGATCCTCTGATCATTTTCCTCCCTATTATTGGATAGCACTTCCAGTGCTTTGCAAGCACAGTTGGCTACCCAGGGACCCTGATGCCAAGTTGCGGAGGATATTCTTGTAGCAGTGACAAATAGCTTGCTGGTGGGCTGTGCAGAGTGTTGTTCTGGCAGCAATGAAGTTGTCTATGTGTCTGTCACTTGGTTAGGCTACAGAAAGTCTAGGTGGTTTGATTTTTTTTCCGCCTAAGGAGAACTTTGTTTTAAACTTGCTTGTGTTTCTGGTGAATTAGTTCATTTGACAGCAAGGTTCTTAGCAGACCCCTCACAAGTGTTACATGTGAGTACCTATAAGATGAAAGAGAGAAAAAATCTTCACAGTGCCATACTTGTTTTCCATACAAACCTACATGCTGCCATTACAGCCACCCACATATCGTTTGACAACTCACTTATGCATCAAGCATCTTAATGAATCAGGACTGAACAACAGTGCCCCTGTATAAAGCCACATATTTTAAATGTTATTCTGATTTTTGCCTTTCTAGTGAAAAATTTAGGTAGACCTTGTGATCTGTTAACAGAAATTTGGGGACAGGTTCTGTTTTACTGCTCATACTTCTCGTATTGACAGCATTCTATGTTGGTGATTTAATTTTAAAAATACGATTACTAAAGTCGTCTGATTACCAAAAAAACAGCAACTCTTAGTAGATAAATTAGCTTGTAAACATATACAGGCAATCCCTACAGTGTCTTTTGACTACCTAGAAAGTATATAATTTAAAGCTTCTAGATAATTTATGGGTAAAATGCAAACTAGCTGACACTGCTGGTTAAAAAATAAATACTCCACCTATTGTATTTCTGAGTTTATAATTAAGGGTAATTGTGAAATTTAAACAAAAAAACAAACAAAAATGTGCATTATTGTATGTAAAAACAGGAAACAAAGGCATCAATATTTGTATAAAGATGCAGGAATAATTTAAGAACCTTTGGAATGGTAACAAATCTACTACATAATAGCTCTGCTGAATGATGTAAGCCTAGACTAAGTAAAAGGAAGTAAACACTATTTTCATGAAAGTCATATACAATGGCAGTGTTTTAAAAGGACCTAACAGGCTTTTAATCTTTTAAAGGAAAAAAGGTTTATTTTTGTTCTTTCTCTGTATATAGATATATTTGCTGATTTGATTATCCATCTTGACAGATCAGGTTAAACGTACTTTGAGCCTGCCTGTACTTTGAGACATTTTTTAGTAAGTCACTGTACTGGTTTTACATTTACAAAAATATTCTTTTTTTTTTTTTTTTTAAATTACCAATATAAAAAAGAAAAAAATTCTCCTGCTAGAAAGTAGAAAAATAATCAAAGAACTCTAAGCACAAGTACTTGGAAGAGATGTTGAAAGGTATTTTAACATTGTTAATTAAGGGTAAAGAGAGGAAATTTCAGCTAAAAGTGATGTTTGAGTAAGTTTGTTTTTTATGTTGACCAGTAATAATACTTAAATCAGCCTTCTAGACTACATGGGTATTGCTAAACTGAACTCATCAAATTTGCAACTAAATCTTTGCCAGAAACATTTTTGAAAAGAGCTGACAGCAGAGATTTTCTAGCTTTCATCACTTAGAAGCACAGAGTGAGGCTATTGATCCTAAAATTGCTGGGATTTTCAAAGGAGACTGCTTGTTTGTTCTGTGCTGTTGTCACTGAAGTGGTTAAAGCTTTGTTTGTTTGTTTTGCTTCTGAATGGCTCTTAATGGATTAAGCTTTCCAGCTTTCACCAAAGCTGAAACTATTTATTAAAGTATCAAGATTTAAACTAAACTCTGAGAATTTTAACTAACTATATGAGGCCGTGTAGCCCTAATGACCTATGCATGAGAATCCTTTTGAAGGCTCTGGTGTGTTTGTTTTTGCAACTTACACCATATCGAATTAATTTGATTGTTTTGGGGAAAACAAATCTACGTGAAGTTGGACATTATAATGAAATATGGATTTTTTTCCCTCACACTCACATTTTATGTGAGTGCTCTAAGTGCTTCATCAAACTGTAACAATGTGTACAGAATACTGTAATGAAATATTTATAGTGTTTTATTGGCACTAAATATTTTATTATTTAAGATATTTACCACAAAAATAACCAAAAGAAAACCTTCATGGTATTTAACCTAACAGATGAGACCTGTTCTGAAAAATCACATCTGGACATGGACAGAGATACACTAGAGTAGTTAAGATTAACATCAAATATATTTTTGGAATACATTAGATTTGTTGTTTCTACAATCAGATTTAACCAAGTTTTCAACAAAAAGGTTTAAAAGCCTATCTCAGAGTAACCCAGTGACCTATTGGACATACAGAGCGGTAGAAAATATAATTCACAAAATGACTGATTATAGGAGACCGATCAAAATCCCTTAATTTCCAAATTTTAACAGGTCCACATTTTTATTGTGCTACCAAGTATCATCCTCATTGCAATGTCAGGAATAGATTACCTTGCTGTAAGACCAGAAGTTTATTCAAAGAGTTAGAGACTCTTTCAAAGCCCTTCAGGAAGGGCTTCAACTTCAAAGACCTTAATAAAAATTAAAAAAAATAATAAAATCCAATCATTAGGTTTTTTCAGGTGGAGATATCTACCCTCACAAGATATTAGACCACCAGCATTCTATCCAAAGAGACTGCCATTATACTTTTTCATTATAGGCTTTTGCACAGTACATGTTAATGTGGAGCCTAAGAACAGGCAATAATTAAGAATGCACAATGGAAATCTGAATCTCAACACTTTTTTTTAAATTATTTTTTTATTTGCTATCTAGTACCAGCTAGAGTAGTCTTATACCAGGCAACTTCCAGATGCATAATATTTGTCTCAGTGTAAGGAGAAGTTAAAACAACTGTGCCAAGGTAAGAAGAGATGTGTATGTGGGGGAAAAGTTATTTAATATTGACTACCCAATAAGATTAGGATTATTTTTAAAATGCACTCCTCTTGACTTGGTATATATAATTTTAATATCTTCAATGAATTCTCTTACACTTACACCTTTTAATACAACATATGCATATGTATATATACAACATATGCATATGTATATAAACATGGTCAACATCTATTTCTCCTTACCTGTGTACTCATTCCTTAATAACTAGTGTTCTAAACCAGAAATCAATAAATAATGTTTACTAGTATTTGTAAGTGGCAGGTTTTTGACACACACATAGGTCTCAGAAAAGCTTTGGAGTTCTGGAGAAAACCTCAAAAGTCCTGCTACTAACTAGTGTTAATTGAATTAGAAAGAAGAGTATGAAAGCCTGGTATAAGCAAAAGTGCTTTTGAGTGATACTATATGTGAAGAGTCATTGATATTATTATAGGTTAATAACGTCTTTGTGATGTTTCTGTCATTATAGATAAACTCACACGTTCATTGGAGAAATAATTATCACTGTAATATTTCAGGTCCTAATATTAAAAGACACTATTTGATTAAGTGCAACATACTGTGGTACAATATTTTTTTTTTGTATAGCAGTGCAGGAAGAAAAATTAATTTTTCCTCACCATTTGCACTGAGGTAACATTATAGGAATTCTTGATCCAAGTTCTCAATAAGAACTTCTTAAACATTAAAGGCAGTTTTTCTTCTTTTAGGTATTTCTGTTTGTTTGTTTCAGATAGGTAAGATATATGAACAGCATCAGGAATTGCCAGTTTGTCTGTATGATCAATATCAAAAGGCCATTTATTACAGATATATCATTATAAAAACTTCTGAAAGAAAAGTCTGGAACTGATCCAAGCTTTATGACTCAATTTATTGAAAATGCATACACTAAAACATTCATGAATAGTTACAAGAGTCATGCAGCTTGAGTAGTAAAAGAGCCCTCAGCAGCCGACGACTCTCATGAACTCATATCCTATGTGAATCATCACATAAGTGTGTGTATATGTAACATTGAATGGGTTGCACATCCATAAATGGCACAATTGGAGAAAAGTGGCTGGGACCTAGGGTGTTGTAAACACTATTCTCGAAACAATCTGACTCCAGAAGTACAGTTACAGAGGTGGAGCCATAATGGGATGTTACATTATCAGAAAAATATACTTCAATTACTTCATTTTTTTCTACAACAGAAAGTTACTCTTTTTTTTAAGACCTTCTTGTGTCATTGTACTAAGAAACAATTCTAATCTATTATCTGAGAAAATAAATGTAAGTTGTTTTAATAATTTTTTTCTTTAAACACTTGTAAAGAATGGAAAATATTGTGTTAACACTATCAATTACAGCAAGACTCTTTTGAGTACCTTTTTATGTTTAAATACCTTTCTCATTTTTTGCCACAATTAGTGGTTACAAATCTTTATCTCACTTAAATTCAAAGTGCTTTGTAAGAAATGTTTATCCAAGACCAATCATAGGTAGTAAGGGTAGCAGAATGAAAGAATGAAGAAGGAAGCAGAAGTATAATCTGTAGCTCAGGCAAAATGTTAGGAGTATTCATGCTCATTTCTCTTTCACAGAATCAGAAAATGGTATAGGTTGAAAGGGACCTCTAGACACCACCTTGTCCAACCCCCCTGCAGAAGCAGGGTCACCTGGACCTTGTTGCCCAGGCACATGTCTGATGGCTTTTGAGTATCTTCAAGGATGAAAACTACACAGCTTCTCTGGGCAACCTTTATATGAATATTCTAATTTTTTAAAAATACATTTAGTATATTAAGATTTCCCTTCATATCAGTTTCCTAGAGGATTTCTTAGCAATTTACACAATGTCAGAATTTGTTACTGTAATTCAATCAGCCTTCAAACTCTATCAACCCTTTATTTGAGGTCTGACTGTTGTAGATAGATTACAACTTTCAATAAGTTATAAAAAGCTTCTAAAGAATGTGCTGTATGTGTAGCTTGACTGCTTCTTCTGTAATGTGTGCTCATATCTTTTCATCCTAGGTCAGTCTTTCACAATCAGCTGAGAAAGGAAGCCACTTGTCCCTTGGAGTCAAGAGGAGCTACGTGTCATTCCCTGGTAGGATGAATGCTTATAAACAGTTTGACATTCTGGTGAAATGCCACCAGTGTCAGCTGGTATATATGCTAAGAGAACACAGGTGGAGGAAATGTGGATGCAGACAAAGTTAAGTTGCATTTACCTTTTAAGTTGCACTTGAAGTAAAAATTTAAGAGTACAGAGCATTGTATTGATACCTAAACTATTACTGATAGTACTACGCCAAACTCAAAACTGTGCTGTAGGTAAGGTACATACTTGTAGTAGTACCAAGCTGAAGCAATGTATTTATGTAATAGAAAATTGTCCAGGATATAGGAACACATTCATTGTTTAAAGTTTACTGTAGTAGTTCTAACTCCTGCTACCTCTCCTGTATATGGCATATATACCACAGGGTGAGGAATACGTGACATTCAGGTGCTGTTCTTTACACCCGCATTCAGTCAATTTGTTCATGTTTAAGTCTGTGTAGGATTAACTGTGCTTGATTTAAAATTTTAGTACTGATATGATATGCTCAAAATTATGGAAAAACTTGAGAACAATGAGAACTTCTATTGTGGTTCAAAAGAAAATCATGAGATCCTTCGCTGCATTTTTTGCTACTTTAAAAGATTCTTACTTTCTAGTAGAGAGCTGAATTGTGAGCTTAGAATCCTGATATCTACCAGCTCAATTTTCTTCTGAACTTTTCGACTGTATTAGTGCAACTAACAGCGAAAATGAATGTAGATCAGTTCTTCAGCCCCTGTAGAACAACTCCAAAATATCAAATTAAACCCGTCTTGATGCTGTGCTTTTCTGATCTAGGTTATAGAATGATCTCCAACTCCTCGG